>NW_012267341.1:1621570-1624181 GCF_000151885.1 Dipodomys ordii
CGTGGGGCCTGAACTCTGGGCCTGGGTGCTGTCCCTCAGCTCTTGAGCTCAAGGCTAGAGCTCTACCACTTGAGCCACAGCGCCACTTCCGGTTTTTTTCTTTTTGCTTATGTGGTGCTGAGGAATTGAACTCAGGGCCTCATGCATGCAAGGCAAGCGCTCTACCACTGAGCCACCTTCCCAGCCCCTGTACTAGGGTTTGAACGGAGTAACATTTCCAGCCTCTTTTCAACGTGTAGTGATGAGACGTTTGTCCTGGATGGTAATTCTCCTATTTTTGTTTCCTGCTGTAGATGGGATAACAAATTTATACCTCATGCCTAGCCTTTTCTGCTGAGATGGGGTCTTGTGAACTTTTTTGGCCAGGCTGGCCTGGAATTATGATTCTTATGATCTCTGCCTCCCAAGTAGCTGGGATGAAAGATGTGAGCCACCATACTCAGCTATTGGTTGAGAAAAAGTCTTTTTGCAAGGGCTAGCCTTAAACCCAGTCCTCCCAAGTGGCTAAGATTATAAGTGTGAGCCACAGCAGGGTTCACATAGTGTTTAAGGGGTCCTGAGACCAAAAGTTTGAAAACTGCTGATAGTGCATATAGTATATCTAAAAATAATGAGAAATTTTGCTGCAAAGCTTTAGGTGCCAAGCTGAGGCATTTAGATTTTATCTTCTAGGCTGAAGGCAATTGAGTTTGGCTGTCTTGAATTGTATAGCAGATGCCAGCCAGTCATTGAAACCAGGTAAGGAAATAGTGCCTTAGGCACAGGACATTAGCAGCATCTTAGTTTCTATGTAGAGGCTGTTGAGTTCTGATAGTTGTTTCCACTGGTTGCAGAAAGTCTCAACAACTTTGTTTGCTTTAGGGTATTGATTTTCTCTGTGATCTGACAACCAGTATGAAGCATGTCTTTAGGGTATAATTGTTTACTAAGGAGGAGTTGACATTGGCTTGTTTATTCTGTCTAGACTAACACCCAGACTTTTCTTTTCTTCAAAGACTAATATCTATTAAATTTGAAGTGAAAGCTTTTTCTTTTAGATGATTCATCTCATTTCCCTGACCAGTTTTCTTCGGTTATTATTGTCTTTCTAGTTATTAAAGGTAATACAGAGAACACCTTGAAAATACTGGATGTAATAAGTGGAGGGAACAAATAGTTATTATGTTCAATATAGTATTAGGAATTTTACAATTTAAATTTTGTATCTGTTACTTTATTGTTTCAATACACTTATGACTCTGTAGTAATTTTTTTAAACCATTTTATCAATCCAGGGTTTGCCAAGCCATTCTCCTTATCCCCTCTTATGAGACAGGGTCTTTCCTTGCTATATTGCACGGGCTTGTCTTTAACTCTGATCCTTCTGCTTTAGCCTCCTAAGTAGCCAGGGTTACAAGTATGTGCCAGCTACGATGCCCAGCTTTCTTTCAAGGAATTTTTTTTTTTTTTTTGTCGGTTGTGGGGCTTGAATTCAGGGCCTGGGCACTGTCCCTCAGCTCTTCATCTCAAAGCTAGTGCTCTACCACTTGAGCCACAGCATCTCTTCCGGTTTTCTGGTGGTTAATTGGAGATAAGAGTCTCACAGACCTTTTCGTCTGAGCTGGCTTTGATCTGGGATCCTCAGATCCCAGCCTTCTGAGTAGCTAGGATAACAGGCTGGAGCCACAGGCACCCAGCAGAACACCCTGATTTTGAATATTTAAAAATAACTTTAAGTTATAAAAGTTTTCATGACCATGATTTCTTAAAGTTTAGGAAACTAGTTTTACTTAAAATTACAAATTTTTAGCTCTTTCTCAAACAGAGGTGTTATTATTTTTAAAAAAGAACAGAAATAATATCTTTAATGACAGTGTGAATCTACTTGAAGTAGTTGCATTTTACTTACAGCCATCATACACAAAACAATTGACCACTGTTGGAAGATTATGAAATATTATCTTAGAAATAAATGAGGGAAGCAAATATTAAAGAAACTAGTTTCTGATGACTTGTGTAATCCTAGCTACTCACGAGGCTAACATCTGAAGATCGCAGTTTGAAACCTGCCTGGGCAGGAAAGTTGATGAGATTGTTATAGTCAGTGAACCACCAAAAAAGCTAGAAGTCGAAGTGTGGCTCAAGTGGCACAGTGCTAGCCTTGAGCAAAAATGCTCAAGGACAGTGTCCAGACCCAGAGTTCAAACCCAGAACTAGCATAAGAAAACAGAAAAGAAGAAAATGATTATCTACATACAGAATTTCAATATTTTTAGATTTTTGGGTTAGATGTTTTAATTTTTAATTTCAGGTTGCAGAAAAATTCCAAAAATAGTACAAAAATTTTCATATACTTTTAAACTCACATTCCCAATTGTTAACATTTTGTGTTTTCTTCTCTGTCATTTTCTTCTACTCTCTATATAAGTATGTTTATATATAAATATGTCTACGCTTTTATGGCTAATTTTCTTTGTGTTATATTTGTTGTCATTATGTTTTAGGTATTGAATGTTTTTAAATATTCAATACTGAGGCTGGGAAGGTGGCTCAGTGGTAGAGTGCTTGCCTTGCATGCATGAGGCCCTGGGTTCGATTCCTCAGCACCACATAAGCAAAAAGAAAAAAAGCC
>NW_012267341.1:1624231-1631404 GCF_000151885.1 Dipodomys ordii
TTTTTTTTTTTTTTTTTTTTAATTTTTTAAGGAGATAGGGTTTTGCTGTGTTGTCTAGGCTGCTGGCTTTGAACTCCAGGACTCCTTTAACCTTCTTAAACTCTTCTCCTTTAGCTTCTCAAATAGCCACAGTACAAGCACTTATCACTGCACTCTCCTTTGGCTTCCTGTACTCTTTTTTTTTAAATGATTTGTCCTACCTCCAGATAAGGAAGAAAGTACAGATAGCTTTAATTACCCAAGTTCTAATGCCACATTTTACACTGAGAGGGAGACAGCTATGGCTCAAGTGTTTTACTGAAAGATGCAGAGCCTAATTAGGATAGGTAGGAAAGAGCAGCAAGTCTTTCTCAATTGATAGTGACCCGTCTGGCCCATATTGGGATCTCATGCTTTATACAGTGAGGTAGTTTATACTGCCATCTATTTGCAAATATTCTTCGTATTCATCACTCTCTTTTCTCTCCTTTCCTCTCTCCTCATTCTCCCTCCCATTTCCTTCCCTCTCTCCCCTTTCCTTCCCTTTCTTCTTCCCTTTCTCTCTTTGTAGTTAAGCTTTTTTTGAGAACAAATGTTACTTGGGGGCTATAAGCTAACTTTGTGGTCTTATTTCATTTTGTTGTGGCAGTACTGGGACTTAAACTCAAGGTCTTGCATTACTCAGCTTTCTTGTTCAACACCCACACTTTTTTTTTTTTGCTCATTTTTTTGCTTTATTTAATTTAATTTTTTTAATTTTAGCATCTCTACCCTCATGAAAGGCAATAAAAGGGTTGACCCACACTCTTAACACTTGAGCCATACCTTTGGTCTGAAATTTTTTCTGGTTAGTTGGAGATACAATCTCAAAGACTTTCCTGTCTGGACTGGCTTTTGAAATATGATTTTTTCAGGTGTCAGCCTCCTGAGTAGCTAGGATTATAGATGTGAGCCACTAGCGCCCAACTTGTGGACTTTCTGTTGTCATTAGATTGAAAGTTATTAGAGGCGCCGTAGCTCAAGTGGTAGAGCGCTCGCCTTGAGTTGAAGAGCTGAGGGACAACGCCCAGGCCCAGAGTTCAAGCCCCACGACCGACAAAAAAAAACAACTATATAGATTGAAAGTTATACAAGATGAACTGTTTCATTGATATACAGATTTTGATGCATATTAGGCAATATGCAGAAACTTAGTGATTGAAAATCATTTTATTTTCATTCGTGCTGTTTTGGATAGTCTTGGCTCAGTGGGAAAGTTAAAGCCATCTGGGGGCTTAGCAATTGAGACACTGATAGAGCAGCCAAAAGGAAAGACAAGCCCCTGACACTACATGGAGAGGGGCTTGTCTTTCCTTTTGGCTGCTCTTTCAGTCTAGCCGAAGTTCTTACATAGCAGCTTATGCCTTCCAGAAGTGACAGTGTACTACATGCTAGCTCTGTACTTTTTTTTTTTTTTTTGTAGTGTTAGGAATTGAACCCAGGACACACTAGGCTGGTGCTATACCACTGAGCTATAGCTTTAGTCCCATGGTATGTTCCCTTCCCCCCTTTTGAAGATACTGTGGGAGATTGAACGTAAGATCTTGTACTCACTCAGCCATAGTGCTCATCACTTGAGCCATGGCTCCAGACTGCCTTTTTACTTGTTAATTGGAGACAGAGTCTTGTGGACTTTACTATCTGGTCTGGCATCAAACCTTGTTCCTCAGATCTTCATCTTCTGAATAACTAGGAGTATAGACATGAGCCATTGGGGCCTAGTTCATATGTTCTTACTTAATCATAAAGATCTTGCTGGCTGTTTGGTGCATATCTGTAATTGCATCCAATCAGGAGGAGGAGCTCAGGATTGTGGTTTGAAGCCAGCGTAGGCAGAAAAATCCTCAAGATCCATTCTGAATCAGCAGGCTGGGCTTGGTGATAAGCCTGTGAGTCCAGCTATTCAGAAGGCCATAGCTAGATAAAAGAATCTCTATTTGTGTTCTATTCTAGGCAGAAACATCAGAGCCTACTTGAAAAATTACTAAATTTTTTTTAATTTATTTTTTACTAAAATCTTAACACCCTGAGTTCAAAACCCAGCACCACCAAAAATGAAAAAGAAAAATCTTGTGAGATGGGCGTTTTCCCTTCCCTCAAGTTAGTGTTACACAGGGTGGAATTTAAATTGCCTGATTCTAAACCTCAGAAACAAAATTGCTTGCTATTCTATTTAATCAGTGTTTCTTTTGATTAGACTTAGATCATTTAGTCCATTAAGATTTGTCAGAACAGGGCTGGGATGTAGCTCAGTGGCAAAGCGCTTGCCTAGCAAGCGCAGCGTCCTGGGTTCGATCCCCAGTACCAAAAAAGAAAAGACAAAAAAAAAAAAGATTTGTCAGAACAACAGGTTCTCAACAGTACTATTGACATTTGGGGATGGATAATTCTTGTTACTGCGACAACTCTCTATGCATTGTAGGATAGTTAGGCAAATTCCTACCTTATCTACCAGAAGTCAGTAGCACTTGCTCAACCCTGTTTGCAACAACCCAAAATGTTCCCAGAAATTGTCAAATGTCCCTTTGGGAATTCTTTTTCTTTTTCTTTTTGTCAATAGTGGGGCAAGAGTCTCAGATTTTCTTGCCCAGGCTGGCTTTGAATCATGATCCTCAGATCTCAGTCTCTTGAGTGGTTAGGATTACAGGCATGAGCCATCAGCACTCAGCTTGGAACTTTCTTCTTTATTTAAAACCACTGATAAAGTATTTTGTGGTTTCCTGCCCTTTGATTTTGCTGGCTTTTTTTTTTTTTTGGTTGGTTGTGGGGCTTAAACTCAGGGCCTGGATGCTACCCTTGAGCCTTTTCACTCAAGGCTAGTGCTCTACCACTTGGAGCCCCAACGCCACTTCTGGTTTTCTGGTGCTTAATTGGAGATAATCTCACAGACTTTCTTACCTGGGCTGGCTTCAAACTGTGATCCTCATATCTCAGCCTCCTGAGAGGTAGGTTTATAAGCTTGAGCTACCAGTGCCTGGCTTCTTGCTGTTGTTTTAATTTGATACTTTGGAAAGAATTGACAGTGGCATCAAGCCATTTAATTTTTTTTTTTTTTTTTGCCAGGTTTTGGGGCTTGAACTCAGGGCCTTGGCACTGTTCCTGAGCTCCTTTTGCTCAATGCTAGCACTCTACCATTTGAGCCACAGTGAAACTGCTGGCTTTTTCTGTTTATGTGGTACTGAGGAATCAAATCCAAGGCTTCATGCATGCTAGGCAAGCACTCTATCACTAAGCCACAATCCCAACCCTCCATCTTAATCCTTAATAGTTATAATAGTACTGCCTGGTTCTGATTCTCTTAAATCATACCTTTTATTTGTATTTTTTTTGCTTTGTTTTCTTTTGTCTATGAGTCCCCTAAATAAAATACAGCTGGGTAAAGCGGTATACAGGTATCGATTCAGCAGGCATTCAGATCTCTGCGATTATAGGCATTAGTGGTTGTTAAAAGAAGGAGGCAATTTACATTTTCTAAAAATAGTCAAGGGGGAGATCTGCCCAGTTTTTTTAGCAAGCTGGGAATTAAATGCTTTCCAGACTTAGCAGAGTTAATCTTCATCAGGATAGTATTGGTTGACATGCTGGGGGACATTAATGTTTAACAAATGATTTTTTTTTGAGGCATGAGAGGAGCATGGAAATCACAGTTGCTTTATTAATTTGTACTTTCAGTGTCACTTAGGACAATTTTATGGTGTATAGACTGAGGTAAATGGGAGAGAAATTATTCTAGTGGAGTCTCAGATGTTGAGCCCCAAAGGAATCAGTGGTTGCTGAAGTCAAGATCAGGTCAAAAGACAAGTAGTATATCCCCAGAGGCAAATCGTGAAAATCAGATGTCATTCAGAAGCAGTTCAGAATGAATCTTGGATATAAGAAAAAATGACAGTACTTGGAACTTTGTGTTAGCTCAAGGGCTAGTTGAAGATTGTTTGGGGGACCCAGCTGGTCTTTCCCCTTCAATTTCTAGACTCCAGAAGCCTCATTAATGAACAGATTTGAGCTAGGAAAGCTAGCTATTTGTTTCTGATCAATAAATAGCTCACTATGCTTTCTTTCTTCCACGTTCTCTTGTAAGGCCTCATTTACTATTCTTTGCCTTCCTAAAAGTGGCCCTATTATATAATATTTGCTTTATGATAGGGTAAAGAGCCTATCATTTTTCAATGAAAAGCTGTTAGTCAAAGGCTTTAAAAATTCAGGTAAGGATATGGATATGAAAAATCATATTAAAAGATATTTACAGGTACATTGATATTGAAGTACTAAACAGCTGTGCCATTTAACTTTTTTAGACTTTTTAGGATTTGTCTCCTATTCTGAATCAAGTTTAACTGAGAAGCCAGTGTAATGGAATTCTGTAAAGTGTATGTTGATTTTGGGGAAATCAGTTTATGATAACTGCATCTTTTTTTTTTTTTTTGAGATAGTCTTACTATGTAACCCCTCCTGGCCTTGAACACTTCTTGATTCTCCTGCCTCAGTCTCTTGAGTGTTGGGATTTTATAGGCCCAGCAGTATTCCCTCTTAATTAAGGTTTAAGTTTAGAGATCCCAACTATAGTGTATGGGACTTGTTCATGAGAGCCTCAGAATTAACTGTAGCTTTTTCTTTTTCTCTCTCTCTTATCCTCCTCCATGAAAAGCCTCTAGTCTATCCCTGAATTAAAAATGAGTCTTGGGTCTGTGAGGAGACTTTCCAAACCTCCCATAGAAAATGGATTTAAATTCAAAGTAAAGATATCCATATGGATTAGTTTAGGGCTATGACTTACATGCAAACCAAATTATTTTAAATTATAAATTTATACCTAACAACAGAGGGTCAGATGTTCCATGAGGGGTCTGGCTGATGTACCGGACAAGGCTGTTTTATATAGTTATACAGTTGCATACTATGTATAAATTGTTTCCAGCCTCTTGCTTGTTGGTATCTGTGTGATATATTGTGCTCTGATGTATTTATCATATATTACAGAATATTTGACAGGAGAGGAGAGGACTGGGAGTTGAACTCAGGGCCTCTTTTATTCTAACCAAGTGTTTTACTACATTATTGTTTGGTAAAATTGTCTTTTAAGGCAGGTGCTGGTGGCTCACACCTGTAATTCTAGCTACTCAGGAGACTGAAATCTGAAGATAATGGTTCAAAGCCAGCCCAGGCAGGAATGTCCATGAGACTCTTACCTCCAATTAATGACGAGAAAACTGGAAGTGGCAATGTAGCTCAAGTGGTAGAGTGCTTGCCTTGAGCAGAAAAGCTTAGGGACAGCGCCCATGCCCAGAGTTCAAGCCCCATATCCAAAAAAAGAAAGAAAATTGTCTTTGAAATTTTTTAGTGAAAGGCATTGTTTTGGGCCTCATCATTAGTTTATGCTTGATGACAGTAATAAAGGCTGATCTATACCGCAGGCACTATATTTCATAGTGTGTTGCTCCTACCCCTCCAGTTTAGCCTTTTAGCAGTGTCACCTTGCCTTGGTCTGTGCCTCAGCAGGGGTAGGAATTGCCTGCCAGTCTTTGCTGACGTGTGCACTATGTGCTCCAAGTGTACCCCTAGAACCGGGGGGCCCTGCAGAGATCAGATGAGTGCCTATCATTGGATAACTTGAGCGATAATTGCTAGTGTATGAAATGGGGAGGCTTAGATACTTCAGCTTTAAAGCAGAGATGTCAATTTGGAAATCATAATAGAGGTGTCGTTTCGGAACACACAATTATTTTTAACAAAGAATAAGGGCTTGTCATCTCCCAGCCCATGCATGCTCCAAGACAGAGATCTGGTACTTGCTGAACAAGATTTAGAAATGAAGAAAGCACAGTACATTGGAGGTTCTTTGGCCTCCGGCCCTTTCTCCCTTCCTAACACTGACTTTCTCTTCTGAGGTCTCTTGGCAACACACATAGTATAGGTATATTGGTGGTAGTTTCCCCAGCAAGTATCCAGCCGCTGACTTTATAACTTATGAGCCTCCCAGGACCAAGCTGCATTGCACTTTTCAGGACAGCTATCTCAGCACTTTAATCTGAGTGGTTTAAGTGGCCAGAGGGAAGATATATAATATAAACAGTTCCTGAAAACCTTGTTCCCTCAGGAATTTTAGTATGAGTTTGGACACCTAGCATCCTGAATTGAAACCAAGAAGATAGACCTTCTTGGTTATTCTTTTCAATTTAGTTGAACCTGCTGATTCATTTGCTTAGGTACGTATTGATCTCCTGTTACATATTAATTAGAGGGTGAGAGTGTTTGTGTGTGTGTGTGTGTGTGTGTGTGTGTTTAATTTGGATGGTCCTGGACTTTAATGTAGAGCCTTGTGCTTGCTAAGCTGGTAGGTGGTTTACCTCTTGAGCCACTCCCCTTAGATACATTTGCTTTTGTTACTTTTTGAGTAAGGTCATACTTTTTCATTAGGCCATCCTGGACTGCAGTCCTCCTTATGTATACTTCACCAGTAGCTGGGATGACAGGTCTGTGCCACTGTGCCCAGCATTTTATTGGTTGAAATGGGGCTAGGATCTGTGTCTTGGTACCAGGCCTTGATCTAAGGGCCTTGAGCTCTCATTTGGCTTTCTTGCAGATGGCTGTCACTTTACTTCTATAGCCATACGTCCAATCCAGCATTTTGCTGGTTAAGTGGAAAAGGAATCTTGTAGACTTTTCTGATTGGCCTAGCTCCAAACCTCAGTCCTCTAGATCTTAGCCTCCTAAACAGCTAGGATTACAGATGTGAGCCATTTAATAGCTGGTATGGTAATGCTCTCATCTTTCATCCCAGCTATTTGGGAAGCAGAGATCATAAGGATCATGGTTCCAGAAGAACTTGGGCAGAAAACTTTACAGTCCCCATCTCAGCAGAAAAAGCTGAGCATGGTGGTATGCATGATATAGTGAAAAAGAGCTGGATGTGAGGTTTTGTGTTTTTTTTTTAAACAAGAAGTTTATTTAAATAACAATATGCTCGACTTGAAGGGAAAAGTAGGATTTTTTTAGAAAGAGCAATTTACCCCTACTTAAAGACAGATTGCACTAGGCTGGGAAGGTGGCACAGTGGTAGAGCGCTTGCCTTGAATGCATGAGGCCCTGGGTTCGATTCCTCAGCACCACATAAGCAAAAAGAAAAAAGCCGGAAGTGGTGCTGTGGCTCAAGTGGTA
>NW_012267341.1:1636544-1656303 GCF_000151885.1 Dipodomys ordii
GTAGAGCGCTAGCCTTGAGCTGAAGAGCTGAGGGACAGCACCCAGGTCCAGAGTTCAGCCCCACGACCGGACCCCCCTCCCCCCCAAAAAAAATTCAATACTGAAGTTTCTTACATATTCAATATACAAGGCAGTGTACAATTTGATATAATAGTGGTCCAGACTTTTACAAAATACTTTTATTGGTGAAAGGCTTTTGATTATTCTGTCTGCTCTGTAGCAGATCAGAATAGCATAGCTCTAGTTAGTTTTTGCTTAGACATCATTGATATAGACAATGAACCAGATAAGCTGGTAGAGAAAAGAAAGAGCTCCCCCCTCCCCCCGTCAGAGCTTCTTTAAAACATTTCTAAATTGAGATTATAGGTCAGAATGAAATGTCAGCTTCAAGCCCGAACAAGTTTATCTGACGCCTCCCTTCTGCCCTTCCTGATTTCAGATTATCAAATTACATGATAGGTCATTAAGTCAAATCCCATTTGTGGGGGCCAGAGCAGAAGGCAAAAATGGCTGCCAACCCATTCCATTTTTCTCATGACATTTTTTACTAGGTGGCTCTCTGCAAGAAGCTAACACTAGGAGAGAAAGATCTTTCTCTGAGGTGCTAGGAGTGGTAGTGGTGGTGATGATGTTTATTTGTCTAGTAACTATAGTTCTTTCTTTATTTGACATCAATTGAAGAAGTCTGTTTTAACTCCACATGATGCAAGGAATTTGTGTTTCATCAGTGATCTGTATGTGTGATGTAGTACTATTTGTCCTGATTGGTTTTCTTTATTTTGTGCATTAGCAGTTAAAATGCTGTATATGTGGCTTTCCAGGCCCACTACATTATTTGTGGAGCAGTTGGTGCCAAAAGATTCTATAGTAAGTAGGCACAGAGGATACATGTTCCAAAAGAACCTCAGCAAGGACTCCCTAGAGACAAAGTTTACTTAATATTTTGATTTTACTCTGATTTAAATGTCTTCCTAATTAAGATAGGAAGTTAGGGTGGGAAGTAGACTTTGCAGGAATATTAGATGGAATCATGGAAATGGAAGTTGTTTAAACACTTTCAGTTTAGGAATCTCCTTTATAGCCTCCCTAATACAGCTCTCTCAGAATCTCTCAGTGCTGTCACTGCCTTGATGTAGTAGGGGTAATAGTTGCCTTCTTAGCTTAACATTTTCAGGCTAAACCACTGAATAAGGCTGTGTTCTGGTCATTCTGGAGGATGCTTCTCATCAAAAGGCCTCTACTAAACAGCTATTTGGAGGGCAATACAACAGCAGGGTTTAGAGCTAGCAGGACTAAGTCCAGGGATTGGAACAGTCTTACAAATTTTCTAGGGTAGACAGCTGTTCCCAGACCTTCCATTTTTAACTCTCACTTAGATCTTAAGGAACTAGTTTATTAGTAATGAATAAGTACTGTAGAAAACGACATTGGTTGATTAATGAATACACTAAGTTATAATTACTAACAGGAAATTCTCATTGCTGTTGCACAGGAGGGTGACTATAGTAACAATAATGTACTATATAGTTCAGAAAATTAGATTTTAACAGAGATAAATATGTTTAAAGAGATATGCTTAATCTGACCCAAATATTGAAACATAGCAAGGTGCTTCACCAACTTTCAATTTAATGTTTTCATATACCAGTTAATTTCTAGTACGGGGGTTTGAACTGAGGGCTTTTTGCTTGTTAGGTGTGCACTCTTCCACTTGAGCTATGCCTCTACCCTTTTGGGCTCTGGTCTTTTTGGCCAAGTCAGCCTGGTTGTTACTTCTCTTATTTGTACTTTCTGTTGTAGCTAAGTTGACAGGCATACACCACTGAACTCAATTGTTAAGAAGAGGTCTTGCAAACTTTTCTGCCAGGGTTTCCCTAGACCCGCATTCTCCTGACTTCAGCCACCTGATTGGCTGGGATGACATGCACCACTGAGTTCAGCTATGGGTAAGAAGGTGTCTTGCATGCATTTTCCCTAGTTGGCCTCCATCCTCAGTCCTCAAAATCTCTGGATCTCTGGTAGTTAGAATTACATGAGGGGCTGGGAAGGTGGCTCAGGAGTAGAGCACTTGTCTTGCATGCATGAGGCCCTGGGTTCGATTCTTCAGCACCACATAAGCGAAAAGAAAAAAGCCGGAAGTGGCACTGTGGCTCAACTGGTAGAGCGCTAGCCTTGAGCTGAAGAGCTGAGGGACAGCGCCCAGGCCCAGAGTTCAGGCCCCATGACCAGACCCCCCCCCAAAAAAAATACACGAGTGAGCCACCAGCACCAGGTTAAAAATAATTTTTTTTGGGGGGGTGTCGGTTATGGGGCTTGAACTCTGGGTCTGAGCACTGTCCCTCAGCTCTTCAGCTCAAGGTGAGTGCTCTACCACTTGAGCCACAGCACCACTTCCAGTTTTCTGGTAGTTAATTGGAGATAAGAGTTTCACAGCTTTTACTGCCTGTGTTGGCTTTGAACTGTGATCTTCAGATCTCAGCCTCCTGAGTAGCTAGGATTATAGGCATGAGCCACCGGCACCTGGCTATAAATTAATTTTTAAAATGTGACATAAACGTACTGAATAAATACTTCTCAAAAGTTTTTCTTTTTTCTCTAGTCTATGTGTCATTTTCCCCTAGGGCAAGCATCTTCTATTTCAAAGGCTGAGAGATAAGCATTATTTTATGTCTTAAAGAAGGAAAAAGTGGCAATTACAAGATTGATCCCAAATTATGATATATTAGAATGTATAAAAGTATGCTTTATGATGTATGAAACACAGCTTTTTTCTCCTTCTCCTCTTCCTCCTCCTCCTCCTCTTCTTCTTCTTCTTATATAATAATGCAGGCACTGGCCTGGCACTGGCGGTTCACGCCTGTATCCTAGCTACTGAGAATGCTGAGATCTGAGGATCACCAGGTTAAAAGCTAGCCAGGGCAGGAAAGGCCAGGAGACTCTTATCTCCAGTTAACCACCAGAAAACCAGAAGTGGCTCAAAGTAGTAGAGCACTAGTCTTGAACAAAAAAGCCCAGGCACAGATCCCAGGTCCTGAGTTCAAGTACCACAACCAACAAAATAATGCTGGCACTTGGGGTTGGAGGCATGGTTCAGTTGATAGAGCACTAGCCAGTGAGCAAAAACATCACGTACCAAGTTTGAGTCCCAATCTCAGACCAAAAAATAAAATAATAATAATGCTGACACTGGCCCTGGCTTGGCTTTTTTCACTTACAGCAGGCACTCTACCATTTGAGCCACATCTTAGTTCCAAAAAGCACAACCTTTCTGTTCCTGTAAAAATGATATTACTGAGGACTTAGGCATTCAATCAGGAAGATGTATTTTTATTCTTTTCTTTCTTTGAGTTATATTGTCTGTTCTCGTTCAGTGCTCCATTTGTTAGAAGAGTGGACATATGGTCTTGTTTTCTGCAGGGGAACCCCTGCAGAAAAGTTGGAAAGCAGAGTTCTTTAGGGCCTTGGCTGTGTTTCTTCCATAGTCTGATTTGGGGAAAATGCTTCTTTATGCCAGTTTCTGGGATAAAGTGACTGCACATGACTATACCTAAAGCCTGCTAGTTTTAATAGCATTAAATTGAATTAACTCAATTGAAAATGATTGATAACTGCTGTCCAGATCTCCTTTAAAGAAGAGTCTGACAGGGAGCTGGAGACCTTATTCCTAGCAGAGCCAGGCAAGATGCTGCTAGAGAGGAACAATATGCATTTTTTTTCTGAAACCGCTTCCTTTGAAACATTTTAAGATAGGAGCTTCATTGGCTCCCAGTGCATAAATATTATTGGGAAGCAGGATAGCAAACATGGTAGACCCAGGAAGGTCATATATATGAGGTGTGTTTTAACTGATCCTTATTGTGTAGCCAAAATTTAACAACTAGAAGATTTCATACAAAAGTTCAGATTTCAGCTGGGTACTAGTGGCTCACTCCTGTAATCCTAGCTACCCAGAAGGCTGAGATCTGAGGATTGTGGTTCAAAGCCAGCCGGGGCCAGACAGTCCGTGAGGCTCCAGTTAACCACTAGAAAACTTGAAGCAGCGCTGTGGCTGGAAGTGATAGAGCACTATTCTTGAGCAGAAAAGCTCAGGGACAGTGCCAGACCTGAGTTCAAGCCCTATGATTGGGGGAAAAAAAGTCCAGATTTCTGATTACCTTTATGTATGTATGTATGTATGTATGTATGTATGTATGTATGTATGTATGTCTATATTTATTTTGTCTTTGTTGGCTACCTTTACAGAGTAGGAAGAGAGCCAGCAATATTGAGCTTTCATTGTAGTTTGGAACAGTTGGCTGGAGCTGAGTGGTAGAACGTCTCCCTTCTTTGCTAGTGTCTGTTGCTCAGCAGGGCAGGAATAAATTATAGTTTAGCTATGGAAGGTCTTGAAGTACAATATAGAGATTTGAAGACAGGCCTTCACTGATGCAAAATAGTTGTTTGCCAGAAGGCCATATATTTTAATTTCTAGGCCCACTGTTCTCATGTATTTAATAAAATCCACTTCTCCAGGTTGCAGTGAGCTTTAAAGAAAGAAGTACATGTGAAGTACTTACTTAGCATATTACCTGGCATCCAAGAGTGCTCCATGAGAAGTGTGTATATTTCATCTTGTTGATCTCTAAGAGTACTTTTTCCTCACAAAATGGTATAGGTAGAGCAGAATGGGAATGTGGATTTTGCTGATATGGAGGAACTAAATGTTAAGATAAACATTGGCACCACATGATAATCTCTATGTATATGCTTACTTTTCCCTCCTATGTTGATTTTAGCCTTGTATTTGTCTACTAGTTGCACTGTAAGCAGAAAAAGATCATGTTTCTAAGACATGATTTCTCACCAAAGAGTACTCTTCAGCACAGTACAAATAGACACACCTAATATGGGAGCTCTCTATAGCTCTTTATGTTTTTACATACTTAGCTAGTAGAAAGGGTAAGGTTCCAGATCATAGATGTTAGCTGGCTGCAAAGGGGGATGTTATTTACCTCTCCCCCATTTCCCTTGTGAATGACCTCTGAGTTGGTAATTGACAGGGATTATTGCCATTTTTTTAATCTCTGCTAGGAGGCTGCTGGAGTCTTCTCTCATTTCATTATCCCGTTATGATGGAGCAGGATCCAGAGAGCACCCAATTTACCCAGACCCAGCGAGGTAAGGCCAAAGTGAGAAATGGCACTAGGTGGGAGGGAGGGGCGGCCCTTGGGGTTGCCAAGCTGTTGGAAGCCCTTCCTGTGCCTCTCTGGTCCTGGTGCTCTTTTATTCTTCAGTTACAGTTTTAAGACAGGAATTCAGGTGTTTGGGAAGTTTTGCAGGTAAGTGAATAGCACCTCTGGTACAGAGGATTATGACCGAGCTCTTGTACTTTGGGGCTCATTTCTGTTGGGGGAAGGGGGAAGCTGCAAAAACCACAGGCCATCTCACAATGTTCTTTCCCAGTGGCTTGAGGCCATTGCTAGTCAAATGGACAGCCAAAGGGGAACTGAAAATTTAAGAACATATACCTATAGGAAAATATTAATTAAAACAAAGCAAAAACATTTCTATTTGTTATAATTTAGGAAATTTAGAATATCAAAGGGCAGAAGACAAGCACTTTCACTTAATATTTTGGGGACTCTTGTAGGAAGAGGTGAAAAAGAATAACAATGAAACACTGTCATTTTATTAGAGCATATCCTTTAAGGTAATTAGATGAATTCAAAACCCATCCTTCCCAGATGTAGATAACAGAACCAAGGATAGAATATTGAGTAGCCCCTTGTGGTTGTCTCAGCTGGTTTTATTGATTCCACTAATGATCTAAAAGGGATAACTGAACTTTATTTAATTAATACAAGAGCATGTATTGAGAGTTTGAAAAATGAATAACTTTATAATAGTTGGGTTACCAAGGTAGTAACATAGGTCAGATAAAATTAAATGAGCTTTGACCAGATTGACTGAGTCCACTTGGAAACATCTTTAGGTTGATTCCAGGGCTATTAAATAATTTTGTTGTTGACACAGTTATGATACTATACTTTTTGAGATACTAGTGAACAGAATTTTTAAATTATCTCCTTACTTCATTTTCCATACCAAGAAATGGCCAATCTGAGGACTCAGGAATAGGAGTTGATGACTTTAACAACATATAGGCAACTTATATGATGGCTGAAGCAAGGAAGTTTATGTTAATCTCTAGTTATGTTGGGAAGTGACGAATTCTTTAATAAAGGAAGGAAATTTTGCCATTGTCAAGTACTTTTAAACACTGGGATACAAAACATAGAAATATAACAATTTCTTTTAGGACAGTAATGGAAGGCTCATTCCCTGACAAGTGGTTTTTAAGGAGCATTCATTATTTGCCCTCTTTTCATATATGCCAATATTTATCCATGCCCTGATCTCTTGATTACTGAAAGTGTCATACTTTGTGATAGTGGGATTTTTATATTTTTTCTTTGAACATAGTATAGTTTTTGTGTGTGTGTGTGTGTGTTTTTTTGAGTGATAGGTGTTTCTTCCTTGAAGAAAACTTGAGGAGTTATGTATACGCTTAAAATTTTCAGTTGGAACACTTTAGAATTGTTTGATGGATTTTTAGCTCTTTACAGCTGTCATTTTTTTCCTTTTCCTCTTACCAGGTGGATAGGACAAGGCTAGGATGTTAAGAATTTTCTCTCCCATTTTTTTCTTCCCTGTTTTGTTTTGTTTTGTAACCACTGATATGTAGTTTCATAATTTAGGGAATTCTTGTCCTATAGTAAGATAAGTTTGGTTACCTAGTGCTGAATTTATATCCCTACAATGAAAAGCATTCTTTATTAGCATTACCATCAGCAGTAACATTATTATAATTTTTCCATTTGAGAGTAGGCTATCACTGAAGAATGAGTATATTTATGGTCACATAAAGTCACTTTACAGGATCTGCTCCCTTCTTGAAAACATTTTTCCTGTTCCATTCTTGTCTAATATGGTTGACTTGAGAATCTAATTGATACTGATTTTTGGCAGAAGATTTCTGTGTATTTGGTAGCAATAAGAACAACTGAAGAGTATTCTGTCTGTTGAAATTTTAGTTTTCTGTGATTGATCCGTATTAAACAACAACAACAAAACCATGGGAATAGGGGCCCAAGTGGATAATGAGAATTCCACCAGTTGAGGCTGTTAGCAAAGAGTTTTCGTACTCTGATGGTCTTGGCCTAGATGTCTGTATGTTCTACTACTATATTTCATTTGAGTTTGGTGATGCTGAGTGTGGCATATTATTCCATGTCACAGACTTTTGAGTTCCAAAGATCATCACCTACCTCCTTGTGAATTCCATTTGGCATCTGACAGAAGGATACCACCTCCGATGACAGGCATTTCAAGACAGGCTCACTTCCTGTTGCAGTTAGCTGCAGGATCTCCTTTGGCCTGTGTCAGTAGAATTACTGAGGACAAGGTTTCAGGGCCCTGAAAAGTCCAAGTGTAAGATGTTTGCAAACAATTTTTCATTTTGTATTTTGGTTGTTTTGTTTTGTTTGTTTCTGAAACTAGACCTTGATAAAAGTTTGAGGCTGGTCTCAAACTTTCATCCTGTCACTATCAGTCCAGCACCTCAAGGTTCCTAAGTAGCCAGGAACATCATGAAAATGTTCCACTGCTCCCAGCAATAAATACCTTTTATACCATTTGGATACAACTGTTTCTATTCTTGATCAGTTTTTTTAGATTTCCACTAGAAAGTAACAGAAGATATGAACTTTTTTCTTTTTATATTCAAACATTTATAGAAGTATATAAAATATAAAAGTCCTTAAGAGTCCTCAGTTGGATTGCTGTGTCTCCTCTTAGTTTTTTCCCTTAATTACAGAAATACATATTTTTGTATACATATTCATATATACATACTATTCTTTAACTCTTCCTCCACTTAAAATTTGTAGTTTAGAGACTTTTTCTTTTGAGTATAGAGGGATCATTTAATCTTTTAATGATTTCATAGCGTTTCTTTATGGGTATAATTTATTTAATTTGTCACTATTTGGTTATTTCCCACCTTTTTACTAGTGTTGACGATGCTTAAATGAACTTCCTTATGTGTGTATGTGTATATATATACATGTTTACATATACATATTTGTACTCTTGCTTGTTTCTGTATGATAAAATTCCTAGTAAGAGTATGTGCCTCAGATTTTAAGTTGAAATGCTTAGCAATTCACTTAATATTCTCAAAAAAACATTTTTCTCTTATTATTCTTTTCATATTCTCAGTTCATAGCCTCAAATTATATAACTGTGTTGTGAGAGATGGAGGAAAACTTGAGAATGAAGGAATGGAATGTGGGGAATTGTGTAATGCACTAGAAGTTGTCAGGGAATATTAAGATAATTGAATCCTTGGTTTGAAGAATGAGAGTCTAGACTAATGATTTATTGGAATAGCTAGTAAGGAAGATATACCTATGTTGCCTCTATGCTCTGATTCTTAGAGTAGAAAAATTTTTTTTTCGACTTTCTGTTTTCTCAGGTATATATTACTGTCAATCCTTACCCTAAATATTTTCTCCATGTTACAAATATCTGTGATTAATCTAAGAGGTTGAAAGATACAGTTATAAGGCATTAAGTGAAATTTGGACTTACGTACATTTGTCAGAGAGGGAAAAGAAGTTCTAGTGAAAATGATAACCTTGGATGATACTTAGGTGTTTGTGGTGCTTTTGTTAATCATCCAGTACTTACCATTCCCTGGCCTGTTTTCTGATTTGCAAAATGGAAAGAGTAGATGAATGTGAAGGCCTTTCTCATTTCTTACATTTTTGTCTGTGGTGATCAAAGAAAAGCTGTGACTATGTTTTAAGGGCACCCTGAAAAGCTAAGCCAGGTTAAGAAGCTAAATAGAAAAGCTCAGTGCTAATCCTCTTGAGAAAGGGTAGTCCTTCAACAGAAGATGACTGATTAAATTGCTATTTGCCTTAGAACAGAAGCACTGGTGATAGTCTGATAAGTATATTCTGCAGTACATACCTCCTGGTGAGTTAAATGTCCTGTATTTTTCATGCATCCGGAATTTGCCTCAGCGGGGAGATGCCATGAGAGAGCTGGATTTACTGTTGTTCACAATATTCCCCACATTAGTGCTAGTTTTATTTGTCCATCTCTCTCTCAGATTATCTCCTGCTGCATACTACGCCCAGAGGATGATCCAGTATCTCTCACGGAGAGACAGTATTCGCCAGCGCTCCATGCGCTACCAACAGAACCGTCTCCGTTCTTCCACCTCCTCTTCTTCCTCAGACAACCAGGGTCCGTCAGTAGAGGGAACTGACTTGGAATTTGAGGACTTTGAGTAAGTACATACTTGGCCTGCCTTCTCCCTCCTCCCAAGTTATGCATGCTTTCAAGTTAGCCACTGTCTGCCCAGCATTGGTAAACATTCTTTGCTTCCAACCCCAAAATTATTATTTATGATAACAGGATAATGGGGTGAGGGACATAGGGCTCAAATGCTTGGGAGCACTCCCATCTCTGGCATTGGTATTGCTGATTCACAGGCACCCATAGCAAGGGACAGCCTACTGGGCCCTAGGCCAGAGTGGGAGAAGATGGCTGTGGCTCTTGAGGCAACATTTATTTATAAGCCTCTTTTGTGTATATAGTGGAATGCTTCTTTTCATGGATGTTTATCTTCATGGTGCCAGGCAGGGAGTAAGGATGGTGTTAGTCTCAAGCAGAGTAGATGTGGAGGGTTTTTTTTAAAATTATTTATTTAGCTCGATCGTGGAGCTTGAACTCTGGGCCTGGACACATTCTGGACTCTTTCGCTCAAAGCTATTGTTCTACCACTTTGAGCCACAGCATCATTTCTGATTTTCTGGTAGTTAATTGGAGGTAAGAGTCTCATGACTTTCTTACCAAGGCTGGCTTTGAACTGCAATCCTCAAATCTCAGCCTTCTGAGTAGCTAGGATTACAGGTGTGAGCCATCAGCACCCAGCTTTTTTTTTTTTAAATTCTTGGCTTGCCCTAAAAGGCAGTTTTCTCTCTCAATATTCTGACAGGATACTTGTGGTCCTGCTCTATTAACTTTCTCAGTCTTCCTCTTCCTAGGTCATATATTACTTGTCGAATTAATATGGTGAGTTAAGAGATGATCCCTTGCTTCCTTTGCCTCCTATTTTTCTTCTTTTTGTTCCTCTTGATATTGTTGAATGGGGCAGGGGTGATGTAAAGGAGAAAGATTAATCCCAGGTTCCAGAATTCTAAGATCCCTGATCTTACTGTTGAGTTTTGCATTCTGCTTTCTCCAACTTGATATTTCTGACCCCTGTGTCCTCCTTTATCCACCATATCTTTTACATTTCATCTTAGCCTGTAATTGAGTTTTTCTGGCTTATATCAAATTGGACATTTGACTTTTTTTTAATCCTGCAGTTTTAACTCGGGGCCTGGGTGTTATCCCTGAGCTTCTTTTTTTCAAGGCTAGTATTCTATCTTTTGAGCTGCAGCTCTAATTCTGTTTTTTTTTGGGGGGGGGTGGGGGGTAGTTTCTAGTGGAAATAAGAGTCTTACAGACTTTTCTGTCTGGGATTGCTTCATAACTTGATCCTTAGATCTTAGTGTCTTGAGTAACTAGGATTACAGTCATGAGCCACTGCTTATTTTGGTATTTTTGTTTGTTTGTTTGTTTTGCAAGTCCTGGATCTTGAACTCAGGGCCTGGGCACTGTCCTTGAGCTTCTTTTTGCTCAAGGCTAGCACTCTACCAATTGAGCCACAGCACCACTTCTGGCTTTTTCTGCTTGTGGTATTGAGGTATCGAACCCAGGGCTTCATGCATGCTAGGCAAGCACTCCACCACTAAGCCACATACCCAGCCTGTATTTTGGTTTTTTCAACCGGTCATGGGGCTTAAACTCTGGGCCTGGGCGCTATCCCTCAGCTCTTCAGCTCAAGGCTAGCTCTCTACCACTTGAGCCACAGCACCACTTCCGGCTTTTTTCTTTTTGCTTATGTGGTGCTGAGGAATCGAACCCAGGGCCTCAGGCATGCAAGGCAAGTGCTCTACCTCTGAGCCACCTTCCCAGCCCTGAAGGATTCTTAAGCTTCACACACAGACGCATACACCTATGTTTCACTGGCATTATTGGCATGGAATAGCCATTCCTCTACTCCACTCTACTTCCTCCATCCTTCCGGCCAAGATGGAGATTGAAACTCATTACCTGACATTTTCATTCATTGGTTAACACTCTACCAACTGATCCACACCTCCAACCCCTCTACTCTGCTTTTATTTTATTTTTTTTAATTTTTTTGGTTGGCCATGGGTCTTGAATTCTGGGCCTGGGTGCTGTCCCTGAGCTCTTCAGCTCAAGACTAGTGCTCTACCACTTGAACCACAGTGCCACTTACAGTTTTCTGGTGGTTAATTGGAGATAAGAGTCTCATGGATTTTCCTGCCTGGGCTGGCTTTGAACTGCGATCCTCAGATCTCAGCCTCCTGAGTAGCTAGGATTATAGGCATGAGCCACCGGTGCCTGGCTACTCCACTCTTGATACCACTCCAACTCTTGAGATCTCAAGAGTTCTTTTTTTTTTTGTGTCATTCATGGTGCTTGAACTCTGGGCCTGGGCACTATCCCACAGCTCTTCAGCTCAAAGCTATCACCCTGCCACTTGAGCCACAGCACCACTTCTGGCTTTTTCTATTTATGTGGTGCTGATAAATTGAACCCAGGGCCTCATGCATGCAAGGCAAGCACTCTACCACTGAGCCACCTTCCCAGCCCCTCACGAGTTCTTATTGTTACCTCTCCCTCAACCATCTAGTCCTCCACAAACTATCTTGTAACAGAGTTTAATGACATGTTTGATCTTTTTGCCATAAATGACTAAGTGTGACAACTTTTGTGCCAATTTGTTTTACTGGTGTTTTCGTTAAGTATACTAGCAGTTGCGTTCTTGGTAGCAAAGGAAAGAACATGGGTTTAATGGAGAAAGATTTAAATATGCAAGAAATTCAGGGATTGCATGAAACAGCTGTTATGTGGCAAGTGAAATGGTTGTGGAGATCCTGTTCCCCTATCAGCAACTAGAGAAGAGACCTGATGCATCTTTCTCTGTTTGTTCACTCTGGGAAAAGGTAATACACTGGCTGTGAAGAGAATGAAGTCCCTTACAGGTATCATTACAGGCAGACACCTATAATGACATAATTTTTTCTGTAGATACGATTTATTTTTCCAGCATTAGGGTCTACCTAGGCAGGTTAAGCACACATGCTGAGGGGAGGTAGATCCCCTTGTTTAGCATGTGTGAGGTCATGGTTTAAGCCTCCAGGCAGAGGGGGAAGAGGCAAAAAGGCTGCTGGCATATAGTGCTGTTGAAAAGCCTAGGTGACTTTCTCTCATTAAGCCTTTGGTGATCTGGGAGTCAGTGCTGTGGATTGCTTAGCCCTCTTTCCATGCATGTGTGGAAGGCTGTTTTAGCAGTGCTGAAATGTGGGGCTCATGTCTTTGAGCTGTACCCTGCCTCGTGACTTGTCCTTCACAATGGAGTTCTGGGTTACTTTAAAATGTTCTGTTCTTATCTTACCTTCCTTTTCTTCTGCTACCACCTCCTCACTCCCCCTTGCTTCCCCCTCTATTTTCATATGTCAGACTGCCTCTTCCCTGTGTTCCCCCAGCCCACCTGTGCTTCCCTACCCCACCCAGGGCTTCAGTGTGACCTTATTTTACATCTTCTTCATTTTGATGCACTGACTTACCAGGATTTTCCTGGGTGTTTTGTTTAACAATTGGCTACTTTCTAAGTCTCCTCTTTTGGGACTCATGGAGACTGTAATCTTGTTTTTTGAAAGTAGCTGAGGCTTAATCACCTCAACATGAGTAGTCCAATCACACCTTTACCCTGCTTGAGACTATCTTTGTGCAAAGACAGCTACTGAGGACTTCAGAAGAGACCTGCTAACAATAGATTTCTAGATGTCCTGTTTGTGCATATTGATAAACACAGGGACCGTGACATCTCAGTCCGCATCAAGATAGAGATGAATGGTAGATGATGTCTTCTTAGCAGGATGGTCATTAATCAGTTTCCTTCTAGTGAAGGAAATTGCTGGCTGATTGGTACTGATATGCTTGCTCTCTGTTCATACTTTTTCTTTACCTCCACCCATAGACCAAACCTTGTTTTCTTTATCTCTAGTACTCTGAGGAGAGAGTGAAAAATTAAGGAATGTACCATCCTATTTTAATTTCTCTGTCCTAATGCCTTTTCCCTTAGCTTTGCTATCTAGTGACTTATACTGTTATAGTTAATACTTTTTTTAGAAAAACAAATACCATAGATGCAGCCTGTAATCTCCTAACAGTGCCATTAAGAGACACTGTTCTTCTATTGGGTTTCCTTTTTTTCACAGCATATCCTGGTTCTGCCTGTGTGGCCTCAAGTTTCCCTCTCCACTCTTTCCATTTGTTAGTCTTAGATCTTTCCATTTGTTAGTCTTGGACATTTTTTGAACAATTCCCATCAAGGTCGAAAACATTCCCAGAAAGCCAAGGGAGCTATACTCAGATCCTTGTCTGATCCTTTGGATCTCTTCTATCATCTGTTGAATGAAAGGTGTTAGCTTTAATAATATTTTTCATATATATGTTAACTAATAACTTTCAAAATATTTTAATATGTATGCCAAAGTATCCATTTGACATATCGTTACTTGTGGGGCTGGGAAGGTGGCTCAGTGGTAGAGCGCTTGCCTTGCATGCTCAAGGCCCTGGGTTCGATTCCTCAGCACCACATAAGCAAAAAGAAAAAAGCTGGAAGTGGCACTGTGGCTCAAGTGGTAGAGCGCTACCCTTGAGCTGAAGAGTTGAGGGACAGCGCCCAGGCCCAGAGTTCAGGCCCACAACTGGACCCACCCCCCCCCAAAAAAAAAAAACAAAACGAAAAAAGACATATCTTTACTTGTAGAGATAGATACATACTTTAAAATCTAGTTTAGGCTGGGTGATGGTAGCTTATGCCTATAATCAGCTCAGGAAGCTGAGATCCGAGGATCACAGTTTGAAGCCAGCTTGGGCTCTTATCTCTAATTAAGCACTAAAAACACCAGAAGTGGAGCTGTGGCTCAATTGGTAGAGGGGTAGCCTTGAGCAAAAGAGCTTAGGGGCACTGCCCAGGCCCTGAGTTCAAGACCCAGAACTAGTTACCCCCCCCCCATTGATACATAGTCATATTTAAGCTCTTCCACAACCTTGTTGAAAAGCAAGACTACTGAGATTTAGCTCTGAAAAGGATAGCCTTGGAAGTTGGTCAGAATGCAGTTAAATTTTCTATTCTTTTGTTGTTTGGATTAATGACCATCCTCCTAAGAAGACATTTTCTGCCATTCATCTCTATCTTGGTGAGGACTGAGATGTCACAGTCCTTGTGTTGATCAAAATGCACAAACGGGACATCTAGAAATCTATTGTTAGCAGGTCTCTTCTGAAGTCCTCAGCAGCTGTCTTTGCATAAAGATGGTCACAAGCAGGGTAAAGGTGTGATTGTCTTTTGACATTGCTGTCTGCCTGTTTGAGAGCTCAGACCATTTACCAGAATATAGATGGCACATGTGGATGAGGGAATGTCAGTTTTAATTTTTATTGTCCCTTTGGAGAAAGACGGGTGGCTTTTACAGAAAGCCCAGGTTAGTTAGGGGCTTTGTCCCCCTGATTGCTAAAGGCTTACAAAAGAGGTGCTTTTTTGTGCCTTTGTGACTATTCCAGCTAGCTTTATTTCTTTCTTTGTTTCACCTGTTATTCTAAATATATAACTATAACCCTTAAACCATCCATTACTAGCTCATTCCTGCCTCTTTATGTAGCTGTTTTGTCCTCCAAGGCAAAGGATACCTGAGTATATCCTTGCAAATGATAGGCACAACCAGGGATGATTCAGATTAGATCAACCACAAATACCTCAACAGTACATACCAGCCACTGGGCAATTATATTCAGCTTCTTAAAAATCATTACCAGGGGTTGGGAAGGTGGCTCAGTGGTAGAGGGGAGAATGGGGCAGTTAATTGGAGTTAAGCATCTCATGGAATTTCTTGCATGGGCTGCCTTCAAACTGTGATTCTCAGATCTCAGCCTCCCAAGTAGCTAGGGTTACAAGAGGCATGAGTCACCAGCATCTTGTGTGACTGGAAGTTAATTTAGCCTATGGCAAAGGAAATATGTTGAAACTAGAAAATTCTTCTCACATGAGGCAGTAATTCTAATGGCTTTGTGAAACCTATATTTACTTCAAGTACTCTTGGCTAAAAATCCTAGCAGAGTGAAGCTGCGTGTCCTTGGTAGTACTTGCTCATGCTTTGCTTCTGAGTCTGGAATATCTGTGACCTTTGAAGGATTCAGTGACTAGTTTCTAGTAATAAATACATAACTTGCATTCACAAAAGGGAAGAATAACTTTTGCTATCTGAAATCTCCAGAGGGTTGTCTGCTTCATGTTGAAATGGAATAAGCTTTGTATCTTCCTTTGACTGTAACATTAAAAAGTGTAAGAGAAACTTAACACTGTAAAGCTATTACTGTGTTTGCAGACTGGAGTCTGCTGTATCACCCAGGAATCTGCCAACTGTCTATATTTGTTGAGAAGTTCTTTTTTGCTTTAGTTTTGTTGTGAGACAGGATCTTGTCATGTAGCCCAGGCTGGTTGGTCTCAAACTCATGATCTTCCTGTTTGTACTTCCAGTGCTGAGAGTACAGATGTATACAATGTCTGGTCCACGATTAGTTCTTAAATGTGGAATGACATTAAAAACTTGCTTTTCGGGCTGGGAAGGTGGTTCAGTGGTAGAGTGCTTGCCTTGCATGCCTGAGGCCCTGGGTTCGATTCCTCAGCACCACATAAATAGAAAAAGCCAGAAGTGGTGCTGTGGCTCAAGTGGCAGGGTGATAGCTTTGAGCTGAAGAGCTGTGGGATAGTGCCCAGGCCCAGAGTTCAAGCACCATGAATGACACAAAAAAAAAAAAAAAGAACTCTTGAGATCTCAAGAGTTGGAGTGGTATCAAGAGTGGAGTAGCCAGGCACCGGTGGCTCATGCCTATAATCCTAGCTACTCAGGAGGCTGAGATCTGAGGATCGCAGTTCAAAGCCAGCCCAGGCAGGAAAATCCATGAGACTCTTATCTCCAATTAACCACCAGAAAACTGTAAGTGGTGCTGTAGCTCAAGTGGTAGAGCGCTCGCCTTGAGCTGAAGAGCTGAGGGACAGCACCCAGGCCCAGAGTTCAAGCCCCATGACTGAAAGAAAAAAAAAAAGGAGAGCAGTGGGAATAGTATAGACAAGGATATTTAGGATTGAATTTAAATATCAGGTATATCTGTGGTATTTTCTTCAAAGATATCAAGTTATAATTATTAGCATTATTGTGTGTGCATGGGACTGGGTCTTATTATGTTGCTCTGGCTGGTCTGTAATTGCTATGCTCAGGTCATCTAACTCAATCTCCTGATTAGCTGGGACTAACAGGCATGTGCCACCAAGTACAGTATCCATACTCACATCCCACTTTTCCAAATAAAAGCAATAAAATGCTTTCATTTTTACTTATTAGAGCCAGTTTTCCACTGTTTGTAAATTAATAAGTGATTCCTACAGTAGCAGTGATTGGAATTAAGATTGTTCTGTGTCTCCATCTTCGCAGATCTGGGGTTTGGACTCAGGACCTCATGCTTGCTAGGGACCACTTGAGCGATCCTCCAGCCCTTTTTTGCTTTAGTTTTCCTAAGTTCTTGTGTTTTTGCCTGAGAAGGGCCTTAGACTTTGGTTCCCCTTCCTATATCAGTAGCTGGATTACAAGCAACACTACCACATGCCCCATTGAGGTGTTTTTGTTTTTGTTTTTTTTTCCCGTCGTCAGTTGTGGGGCCTGAACTCTGGCATTGGGTGCTATCCCTCAGCTCTTCAGCTCAAGGCTAGTGCCCTGTTTTTTGTCTGGGTGGCCTCAGAAATCAACCAAATCTCTACCTGCCACGTAGCTGAATTACAAGTGTGAGCTACTGCACCCATTCCTGGACTTAAGAATTTTTTTTTAATTTAATTTTATTTGTGAACATACTGTACAGAGGGGTTACAATTGCATGGGCAGGATAATGCGTGCATTTCTTACCAAGCATTACAGCCTCCTCCTTTGTTTACCCTTCACATCCCTTGCCTCCCCCCTCCCTGGACTTAAGAATTCTTGACAATGCCTACTAGCCCTATTGCTAGGTAAGTGCTCTACTACTTGTGCCTCCTCCTCAGCCCTTTTTTTCTTTAATTTTGTTTTTTAGGTAAAGTTTTATATTTTTGCCTTGGCTGACCTTGGATTTCAATCTCCCTACTTATATCCCCGCCCCTCCCCCTTTTGCGAGCGTGTGCGTGCGTGCGTGCGTGCGTGCGTGTGTGCGTGTGTGCGTGTGTGTGTGTGTGTGTGCGCCAGCCAGCCCTGGGGCTTGAATTCGAGGCCTGGGCACTGTCCCTGAGCTAGCACTCTACAACTTGAGCCCAGCACCACTTCCAGCTTTTTCTGTTTATGTGGCACTGAGGAATTGAACCCAGGGCTTCAAGCATGCTAGGCAAGCACTCTACCACTAAGCCACATTTCCAGCCTTTCTCCTATCTCTCTTTCTGCTGGGATTATAAGTGTGCCTTATCTAGCTTATTCTTTGAAATAGATTATCACTAATTCTTTGCCTGAGTAGTTGGGATTATAGGTATGAGCACACTCAATATAGAATCAGTTCTCTCTCTCTCTACACACACACACACACACACACACATCCTCTTAATTAGCAGGAATTACTAGGGTTTTGTGCACACATACACACACAAACACACACACACACACACTCTCTCTCTCTCTCTCTCTCCTCTCTCTTAATTAGCAGGAATTACTGGGGTTTTGAATTCAGTGCCTCATACTTTCCAGGCAGTGCCTCATACAGGCAGGTGCTGTACCACTGAAGCATCCCTCCAGCCTAGAATTAGTACTCTTTCTGAGCAAAGAAAATCCATTTGAAGATTTATTTTGGGAAATGTAGAAGAAAAAAAGAAGAAAAAAAAAGGAATATATCTGGATTGTGCCTGGGCTTAAAATGGGAAAATACAGAAGGAAAGAATTAAACAGCCAGGAGGTGTGTGGAGGAAGACATAACCACTTAGATTTTATATGTTTATTTTTCAATCACAAAATGCCCAGTATGAATATGTATTTGCATAATGTAGGCAGATAAAATTAAATGGTAGAATAAAAAAGAGAGAACTTTGTAAATGGTAATTATTTTATATTACTATTTCTTGGAGAAAAAGGAACTATATACTTTCTGCAGTTCCAGGAACCTCCAGCCCTACTTTGTTAGTTCTCTCCTATGAGGAACTGCAGCAGGAGTATCCTTCCCTTGCAAAAGTAAAAGCTCTTGCCCAAGTTTCTAGTCCTTGGAAATGGAGACTGGGCCTTAGTCTCCGTTTTTTTTTTTTTTTTGGTCGGTTGTGGGGCTTGAACTCTGGGCCTGGGTGCTTCAGTTCAAGGCTAGCATTCTACCACTTGAGCCACAGAGCCACTTCCAGCTTTTTCTGCTTATATGGCGCTGAGGAATTGAGCCCAGGGCCTCATGCATGCAAGGCAAGCACTCTACCACTGAGCCATCTTCCTAGCCCTGGGCCTTAGTTTCCTACTAACAATGTTGTAAAGAAAGGTCTTGACTAAGATCTCTGATAATCCAGGTATAGAAATAAAAACTAGGTTCTCTTGGCTATAGGTTCAGTGAAAACAGGGAAACAAATATTTTTGAATTTTCAGCGAAGTTAGCTGTGTACTATCAAGACAATGGCCTTTTGAGTTCTTTAGTTGAAAAGATTTATTTATAAGGTTCAAGTCAGAGTCATTTGTCATTGAGGAGCAGTGACAAACTGACTGTCTGGTCAGGACTCAGATTGCAGTCTGTAGGTGTATTCTTCATTCCCTTAAGTTATAGCTTCTCTCTGAGGCAATTAATCTTGGACAGTTAGCAAGAGAGTTGCTGCTGTGTTTCTTCCTTGTTTGGAAGATGCATCGTTTTTTATTCAACACTTATCTTGGAAACTTGATTGTTTGAAGGGTGTTTTTCTTTGTGAAAGCATTTATTAAAAAAAATTAAAAATTTCCCCCTCTCCTGCCAAATACCCCTCTGAGAGTTAATCAAAGATACAGAGTCCAACAACTGGGAAAGCCATTAATACTGCAGCCAGCTGCTATCCTGCTGACTTAAAGGCAGATTCTAGCTGTTAAAATTGATGAGGATTTCTCTGGAGTTTCCCTGAAAAGCATTCTTCCTTGTTGTAAGAGCAAGTCCAGCACATTTACCATATTCTTTTTCAAGCCCTCCTCTTTCCCTTAAAGAATGTCGGCTATATTGTGTTCGAACCCAGAATTTAATACCTTCCACTATCTGAGATTTCCCACTGCTCATGTGGCAAGAGCCTTCAAATCCATTCATTTAATTTCTATCTAACAATTAGGCATCCTTGAAGCTCACGAAAACTTGCTTTATGTTGACCTGTATCAGCAATGAAACAAATGGAAGATTCTTAAGTTTTCTGAATACATCATTATTTTATTTATTTTTTTTTTTGGGGGGGGGTCCGGTCATGGGCCTGAACTCTGTGCCTGGGCACTGTCCCTCAGCTCTTCAGCTCAAGGCTAGCGCTCTACCACTTGAGCCACAGCGCTACTTCCGGCTTTTTTCTTTTTTCTTA
>NW_012267341.1:1657248-1664274 GCF_000151885.1 Dipodomys ordii
TTTCTGGTGGTTGATTGGAGATAAGAGTCCCACAGACTTTCCTGCCTGGGCTGGCTTTGGACCATAATCCTCAGATCTTAGCCTCCTGAGTAGCTGGGATTACAGGTGTAAGCCAAGAGCATCCAGCCTAACTTGTTCTTTGGGCATTCTGATCTTTGCCAACTCAGTTCTTTCTTGTTTTAAAGGTTTTTCCAGTCAGTAAACATTTGAGCTGTTTTTCTATTAGGTTTTCTCTTGGAGGCTCTTGTTCCTTTTTCTCACAGACAGCCTCTCATTTGTGTATTTTCCATGTTTCATAATTTTCTAGTTGTTCTGGTTCCTGTTATGTCTTTTCTTCTTTGCTACAGTCCTAACACTTTGAGTTTGAAGGCTTTTCTACATGCCATTAAAATGTCATCTTGCTTCTGCTTTTCTATCCTTAGCCAAGATGCTAAGCTGAAGTCCAGCACAGACACCTCCACTCACTTAGTAGATTGCTCTTTTATGATATCTTCATCTAAGAAATTGTATGTCAGCCAGCTAATTTCACCCTTTAAAATTTAAAATTTAGTTGAAGTAGGTTGGGACTTTCAAGTGATAGGATCATAGGCATGTGCCACATAACCTGGCTTGATCTTATCCTTATTTTCCTTTATATGTCCTCAAATAATGTCTAAACACTTTAAATCTAACACCCCTTTTTACTACAGTTGCTTTAGATATTCTAGAGTTGTTTGTTTTTTGAGATAGTGTCTTGCTATATTACTCAAGCTGGCCAGCTAGCTTCAAACTGGAGATCATCTTGCTAATTTCTCCTAGCTACTAGCATTATAAATGTAGTGTGCCACTATGCCTGTTTATTTATTTATTTTTTTGTTAGTCATGGGGCTTGAACTCTGGGTCTGGGAACTGTCCCTTAGCTCTACAGCTCAAGGAGAGCGCTCTATCACTTGAGCTACAGTGCCATTTCTGGTTTTCTGGTGACTTATTGGAGATAGGAGTCTCATGGTCTTTCCTGCCCCGGCTGGCTTTGAACTGGAATCCTCAGATCTCAGCCTCCTGAGTAGCTAGGATTACAGGGGTGAGCCACCAGCGCCTGGCATACCAGTTGCTTTTGTTAACTTGTGGTAAAACACATGTAACATAAAATTTACTATTTTATGGAAGAAACTCAATTAGAAAAGAAATGATTGTTTTTAGGTTTTAATAGTAATGAAAAGGTTTTATAAGGTATATTTTGTAGGATTCTACATTTTCTGCTTCCTTCATAGTTATCCATTGTTCTAAGTTGTCTTCCTAGGTTCTCCAAGTTTTGTGTTGTCTTTGGGATTGGTATTTTATCAGTACTAACTAATGCCCTGGTGTTTCCCTCACTGCCTTTCATGTTTTCTAATACCAGTAGAATATTCTTTGTTATTCAGAGGAGATGGATCTTTGGACTTGAAGGACAGCTTCACAATATGATTCAAGAAAGGCTCTCTTCCAAAGCTATAGAATGGTGTAATTGGATACGGCTCATTATGTTTCTAGTTTAGTTGTCAATCTTCCAGAGGCTCAGAGGTCTCTACTTGTTTTCTCCTTAGGAGAAGCTTCAAAATATTTTCTAACTTTGGTTATGATAATTGGTTGTGCCCATCGGTAAGTTAAATATACAGTAATGAAAAATTATTGTGAATTTATTGTGAATGAAAAATTTATTGTGAATTGCTGTGAATATATACTTCAAAAGTATATATTTAAAGATGGGCACTGGTGGCCCACACCTGTAATCCTAGCTACGCAGAGGCTGAGATCTGAATATGGTGGTTTGAAGCCAGCCTGGGCAGAAAAGTCTGTGAGACTTTATCTCCAGAAAACTAATCAGAAAAGCCAGAAGTGGTACTATGGCTCAGTGGTAAAAGAGGCTCAGGACAGTGCCTAGGCCCAGAGTTCAAGCCCCGGACTGGCAAAAAATTAAAATATATGTGTGTGTTTGTATATCCTTATTTAGAGGTACTGGGCTTTGAACATAGGATTTCACCCATGTTAAGCAAATGAGCTATACTTGAGCCACGTCTCCAGCTCCAGTTGTACTTAAAAAAAAAAATGGCCGTGCACCTGTGACTCATGCCTATGATCCTAGCTACTCAGGGGGCTGAGATCTGAGGATTGTGATTCAAAGCCAGTGTGGGCAGGAAAGTCTGTGAGACTCTTATCTCCAATAAACCTCTTGAAAACCAGAAGTGTACTGTGGCTCAAGCGGTAGAGCGCTCTCCTTGAGCTGAAGAGCTCAGGGACAGTGCTCAGGCCTAGAGTTCAAGCCCCACGACTGACAAAAAAAAAATGAAGGATGTGGTGCTGTGGCTCAAGTGGTAGAGAGCTTTCCTTGAACTGAAGAGTCCAGGGTCAACACCGAGGCCTAGAGTTAAAGCCCCACGACTGAACAAAAAACAAAAAAAAGAAGCTGGACTCTGGTGGCTCATGCCTGTAATCCTAGTTACTCAGACTACTCAGGAGGTTGAGATGTAAGGATCACAGTTCAAATCCAGCCCAGGCAGGAAAGTCTGTGAGACTCTTATCTCCAGTAAATCACCAGAAAACTGGAAGTGTCACTGTGGTCTAAGTGGTAGAGCACTAGCCTCTAGCTGAAGAGCTCAAGGACAGTGCCCAGGCCCATGATTGACATAAATAAATAAAAGTTGATACTTTGTTGTGTTATTGTTGTTGTTGTTGCTTGTGGGGCTTGAACTCTGGGCCTAGGTGCTGTCCCTCAGCTCTGATGCTCAAGGCTAGCACTCTATCACTTGAGCCACAGCACCACTTCCAAAATTGATACTTTAATGAGAACTGAAATCTCTATGTATTTGAAACATAATTGCATGTTTAATTTGAGAATTGTCTCATTTGATTTTCAACTTCTTTTGTGCATGTGTAATAATTTGGTGACTTTACACTATGCACTAACTATGAGTCAGGAAAATCTGATCTTATTGTTCATTTATTATTTTGGTGCCATATTGGAGCTTGGACTCAGTCAGGGCCAACGCAGTCTCTCTCCCTTAGCTTTTTCACTGATGGCCGACATAGTACTTGAGCCATACCCACTTCTGCCTTTTTGCTGGTTATAGAGTTAAGTGTCTCATGGCCTGGACTTCTCTGTCTGGGATGGCTGTAAACAATGATCCTCAGATCTCAGTTTCCTTGATTTTTGTTGTTGTTGTTGATGGTGGGGCTTGAACTAGGCATGGGCACTGTCTCTCAGCTTTTTAGCTCAAGGCTAGCACTCTACCACCTGAGCCACAGCGCCACTTCCAGTTTTCTGGTGGTTTATTGGATATGAGTCTCACAGGCTTTCCTGCCAGGGCTGACTTTAAACTGAGATCCTCAGATCTCACACTCCTGAGTAGCTAGGATTATGGGTGTGAGCCTCCCCCCCCCCTGCCTGGCTCTCAGTCTCCTTGAGTAGCTAGGGTTACAAATATAAGCTGCCAGAGCCCAGTGAGCTCACTCTTGCTCGTTCGCGTGCTCTCGCTCTCACTCTCACTTTCACTTTCTCTGTCTCTGTTTGTTTCTGTCTCTGTCGCTGTCTCTCTCTTTCTCTCTCCTCTCTCTTTCTTTCTCAACTCCTGTTTTACTATATGGTCTTCTTTTTCTTTTTTTTCTTTGTCTGCCCTGAGCATCTTTTACCACTTGAGCCATCGTGCTACTTCCAGCTTTTTCTGAGTGCATGATCCCTCACCCTTCGCAGGAATTATATTCCAGAGACACCTCACCCCTCCCCTGCAATAGGTGAAAATCCGTGAAGTAGCAGAGTTAGACAGCCCTCCCTCTCTATATTGCGCTGTAATACTGCTACTTTGCAGATTTTCACCTATTGCAGGGGTCTCTTGAATATAAATCCTGCTATAGGAGAGGGACCACTATTGATGTATTTTTTAATAACATTTCATACAGTGAAGCCGCAATAAGTGAACTGCGATATAATGAGGGGGCAACTGTGTTTTATTGAAGATGAGTCTTAAGGATTTTTCTACCTAGGATGGCTTCAAACTGCTATCCTCAAATCTCAGCCTCCTGAGTAGCTAGGATTACAGGTGTGAGCCAACAGTGCTGGTTTTAGTATATGGCCCTTTAGTATATGGCCCTATCCCTCCCTCTCTCCCTCTCTCCCTCCCTCCCTCCCTCCCCCTCTCTCTCCCTTCCTTTCTTCCTTTTTCTTTCTTTCTTTTTTTGTTTCTTTTTCGGTCGGTTGTGGGGCCTGAACTCTGAGCCTGGGCACTGTCCCTCAGCTCTTCAGTTGTAGACTAGCACTCTACCACTTGAGCCTCAGCCCCACTTCTGGCTTTTTCTGCTTATGTGGTGCTTGGGAATCAAACCAAAGGCCTCATGTATGCAAGGCAAGCACTCTACCACTTAGCCACCTTCCCAGCCCCTTCTTTTTTTGTTTTTTGTTTTTGTTGGTCATGGGGCTTGAACTCTGGGCCTGGGCACTGTCCCTCAGCTCTTCAGCTCAAGGCTAATAATGCTCTACCACTTGAGCACAGCAACACTTCTGGCTTTTTCTGTTTATATGATGCCGAGGAATCAAACCCAGGGCCTCATGCATGCAAGGCAAGCACTCTACCACTGAGCCACCTTCCCGGCTTATCCCTTCCTTTCATCTACTTAGTTTCAAGTCAAAAGAATATGATATCTTAGGAAAATATTAATGTGTCTTCTTTTCTGGGTTTTTATCCTGATACTGACTTCACAGATCAGTTTCCAATGTCCATGGTATTGATTTCTCTTAGCAGCCAATGCCAGGATAGATTTGAATTCTACCCTTCATGGGCTTTTGAGCTAGTAAAACTCCCCATAGCCTGTTTAAAAGCCAATGTTGCCTTGACTTTGATTCTAAGATCAGTGGGAAGATTATCTCATTGGTTTGAAGATAATCCAAATGGAAATTTCAGAAAATGTCCCATACTAAGCTCTCAGAGAGGTTCATTTATTTTGTGGAATTGTTTAAGCAGCTAATTAACTGCACTGTCCAGCCAGTGCCCTTTTGACTTTTTGTTCTTTTGATGCTTTGGCAACTAAGCCACATGAAGTTTTTTTTTCTTGCAGTTTCTCTTCTTTTCTTATAGAAAGCAGTGAAGACAGATGGGTGGATTGACAGAGCTCTCCCCTCCCCTCCTCTCCTCTTTTCTCCTCATTTAATTTACCTATTTATGCCATTACCCTGGGGCTTGAACTCCGAGCCTCATGTTTTCACTTACTTTTTGGCACTCTTATCACTTGAACTACTCCTTTACTTCTGATGTTTTGCTAGTCAATTGGAGATAAGGGTCTCTGGGACTTATCTGTCCAGACTGAATTGTGATCCTTAGATCTCAGCTTCCTGAATAACTAGGATTACAGGTGTGAGCCATCAAGGCCCAGCAAAATCCAGTCAGATATTCTTTGAATCTAACTAGCTGTGTAGTCTTACATATTTGCATGTTTGGTTTTTAGTTTTCTTATCTGTAAAAGAACTAATATATCATGAGCTGGCTTGAAGGATCAGGTGGGATAACTTATTAGTAACCTTTGTATTGACACCTGATGGACATTTGAATAAATGGTGGTTATTGCTATTATTCTAAGTTCATAGAGAAAACCTGGGCTTTTTCTTTTTACCTAAATGACTTGGTTTAAGATTTCATTTGCTCACAGTCCCTATCGTTGTCAAGTTTTTAGTCTTTCAAAGAAGGGATGCACTAGTCTTTTTCTTTTTTCTTTCATTTATTTTTCCACCAAGGGACTCTAAACTGATTGATTTGAAGATAACCATTTGTCAAATTTTTCTCCATGATCACCGAAACTCATTTTTCCTTGCATTTTTCAATACAGCAAGATGTTTTGTATGAATACATGCAAGCATACATATTTTCTTTTTTTTTTTTATCTGAGACCAAAATTCGAAATCAGTATGTGATGTTTTTGCTCATTGGCTGGTACTCTACCACCTAAGCCAAACATTCAAACCCAATGTCTTCATTCTAGAAAAACTACTGGGTTGGAAGACCATACTGACTGAAGAAAAATCCTGCTCTTCTTACTTGAATCGTCCATTTTTTCGTTGAAGTGCTTTAGAAAAGTATTATAATAAGCCGGGTGCTGGTGGCTCACACCTGTAATCCTAGCTACTCAGGAGGCTGAGATCTGAGGATAGCAGTTCAAAGCCAGCCCAGGCAGGAGAGACCGTGAGACTCCTATCTCCAATAAACCACCAGAAAACCGGAAGTGGCGCTGTAGCTCAAGTGGTAGAGCGCTCACCTTGAGCTGAAGAGCTGAGGGACAGCGCCCAGGCCCAGAGTTCAAGCCCCACGACTGACAAAAAAAAAAAAAAAAGAAAAGAATAATGTGTTACCCAAATTAGTGAGCCATGAGATACTGACTTTTGGGTTCCTCTAAGCATAGGAATTTAATTTTGACTTTAGTGACTATCTCATATATATAAAATCTTTTTTCCTCCCCAGGGACAATGGTGACAGATCTAGGCACCGAGCGCCCCGCAATGCCCGGATGTCTGCACCTTCACTTGGACGCTTTGTTCCAAGGTAAGAACTAGGTTGTCAGCAACAACAGGAATCTTTATGAGAGCATAGAATTTAGTTATTATTTGTTTGTTGTGTTTTGTTTTTGCAGTAATGGATTAAACCCAGAACCTGCTATAGGTTCTATTTGCTATAGGCAAATGTTACACCACTGTGCTGCATCCCCAGCCCTTTACCATTTAGTTTTAAACCAACTTTTTGCCTTTTCAAGTATCTGTATCTGGTTTCCTAGTAAGATTATATTCCAGACCTGCCACCTAAAGATTTGACAGGTTAGCCATAATGAAAAGAGAAAAATGTCACTGAGAACATTGGTTCAAAGGTGCGGGTAGGGTTGGGTGTATATGAGGGTAGTAGGGTATTTTTAGAAGAAAAGGAAACAAATTTGGGGAAGGACAAATTCTGGGAATTTTTACTCCTTTAGGGCCTTTCATGGGTTTCTCGGGTTGAGTATTCCCTTAGTCTAGATTTGATTTCTTTCCCCTCCCTC
>NW_012267341.1:1665784-1670784 GCF_000151885.1 Dipodomys ordii
TTTTTTGCTTATGTGGTGCTGAGGAATCGAACCCAGGGCCTCAGGCATGCAAGGCAAGCGCTCTACCACTGAGCCACCTTCCCAGCCCCAACAATTTGTTTCTTAATCCAACAATTCTATGTTTTTAATTGAATGATAAAGGTGTCTTGTTCATGTTTCAGTTGGTGAAATACTTATGAGCCAGATCCTGTGATTTAATTAGGAGCTTAATGCACACCTCTCCAACCTCTGACTACTGGCAGCACATGGGGTTTCCAGGCACTGTAGAATCTTCTGAGGAAGGAGGAGAGGGAGAAACCCATGGAGCTGGCTTAGAAATCTCTACAGAAGCCCGGTGCTGGTGGCCCATACCTGTTATCCTAGCTACTCAGGAAGCTGAGATCTGAGGCTCGCTGGTCAAAGCCAACCCCGGGCAGGAAAAGTACACGAGACTTTTTTTTTTGTCGGTCATGGGGCGTGAACTCTGGGCCTGGGTGCCATTCCTCAGCTTTTTAGCTCAAGGCTAGCGCTCTACCACTTGAGCCACAGCACCACTTCCAGCTTTTTCTGTGGTACTGGGAAATTGAACCCAGAGCCTCATGCATGCGAGGCTGAGCCGCCTTCCCAACCCCCATGAGAATCTTATCTCTAATTAACCACTAGAAAACCAGAAGTGGTGGTATGGCTCAGTGGTAGAGTGTTCACCTTGAGCTGAGGAGCTGAGGGACAGTGCCCAGGCCCAGGCCCAAGCCCCCTGACTGACGAAAGGAAAGGAGGGAGGGAGGGAGGGAGGGAGGGAGGGAGGGAGGGAAAAGAAATCTCCACAGAACAGAAAATGGTCTGGGCAAGACCTGCTGTGCAATTTTAAGATGGTTGACTTGCTTAGTGTTTTCAGGCTTTGAGGCATGATGTGACTGGGCTCTGGGATATAGTTTATGTTGCTGCTTTGGGGTAGTTTCCAGAGAAGAAAACAAAGAAGAAATCTCCGCTCGCATGCGTGTGTGCGCGCGTGTGTGTGTGTGTCTGTGTGTGTGTCTGTGAGAGAGAGGGAGAGGGAGAGAGAGATGAAGAGATGAAGGTTGTTTCCTTATATTCTGCCTCATCCCCCACCTCCTCCACTGCAAACTTTTAAAATTATTCAAAAGGTATAAAATTTGAGCTATATTTAAATTTTTTCTTTTGATATAGGACCAAAGGTTTGAAACTCAAGGTCTCAATACTTGTTAGCAAGGCAGTCTACTATTTGAACCAAGCTCCCAGCTCCTTTTTGTTTTAGCTGTTTTTCAGATAGGGTTTTGCATTTTAGTCAGACCATGATCTTCTTACCATAATTATGGTCATAATAGCGCCACACATGTCTTACTGGTTGAGATGTGGTCTAGCTCAGTTTTGCCTCCTCCTGAACACCAACCTCCCAAGTAGCTAGGATTCAATACCACACCTGGCTCTAAATATATATTTATTAAGCATTTTTATTGGGAATGTGTATGTGTATGTGCATGTATGCGCTGGTGCAGGCTCTTGAACTCAAGGCGTGGGTGCTGTCTCTAGGATTTTTTTATGCAAGGTTAATGCTTTACCAATTAATCTCTGCTTCATTTCTGGCTTTTTGGTGGTTAGAGTACAGATTCTCATGGACTTTTCCTTCCTGGGCTGGCTTTGAATCATGATGGTTAGATCTCAGCCTCCTGACTTGCTAGGAGTATAGGTGTGAGCCATTGGTGCCTAGCTCTTTATTGAGAATTTTAAAATCACATTTATTTTAGACAACCCTGGCCATGAAAAGATTATAGGTAGAGAAGCCTCTTTTAAGGAAATGGCAGTCAGGTTAGGAGAATGTTGCAAATTTGTCTTAGGGATTTCTACCCAAGCTGCTGCAATAAATGGCAGGCCAAGGGGTCTGGCCTCCCTAAAGTACTGTCCTTGACTCAACAGCAAGGCCTAGAAATTTCAGAAACCTCAGAATTTCTCCACCAGACAATTAATAGGATAAAGCCTAATAGGTGAGCAGATTATACTATAGTCTCCCAATAACCTTATCTGGCCCTTGTTAAATAGACCATGTCATTTTGTGCCTTCCCGTGCCTGGTGTTGCTCTATGGCTTGACTAAAGGTATTTGGATGCTCTTCACTGGCAGATAACCACCCAATGCCAAGCAGAAATCCTACAGAGCACTTTTTTACCTTTCTTTGTTTCAGACATCTGCCTCTACCACTCCACACAGTACCTCCTACTCTTTTAGTGCCAGCAAATCTCTGTTTTTGGCATTTAGCATTTTTGGAACAGCTGTGTTGTTTTTGCTTTCTAGCCTCTGACAACTCCTTGCCTTTACTTTCTGTTCCTCACTTCATGCCCAGTGGTTTGACCCCAGGTGTCCTAATTGCATTTATGGATGCCTTTAAGTATAAAGGCTGTGTTGTAGCAGACAGTTTTTACAGGTGTAGAATCAACAGAGGAAAGCTTTCTGTCAAATGATGCTAAATGCCACTGACAAGGAAATTTAGACTCCCAGAACCTCTTTCTTGAGTTATTTTAGTAGATGGTTTCTATTCACTATTAAATCAGTTTCATTTTCTCAGGCTACATATTTCAATGCCTATGCGTCCTTCCTTTAAAGCTCTCATTATTTCTTGATATTTGAATGTTCCTCCAGATTGTATTCTCACTTTTAAATCTTTTCAAACTTGGTGCAGTAATAACAAGAAAGCCTAACATTTATTGAGCACTTACTACTTATTAGGGAGTGTTTTAAGAGGGTTACTTGTATTTCCTTTCTATCTCACAATAATTTTATGTGATAGATGCTGAATCAAACCTCAGAGTGATGTAGCTAGGAAGTAGAGGAGTCAGAAATAAGCCCAGTTGGGCAGGCTATAAGGCTTGGACTCTTTAAGTTGTCTTCTTAGCCTGCTTCCCCTGAGTTTTTTCAAAGACAGTCATCAATAGTGTTTTTTTCCCTAAATCTTAATCTGGAAGACAGAGCTTCCAGAGAACTTTACTAATCTTCAGAGATTTTCTTATTTAATTCCTCTGTTTTAAGTGGTTCCTAGACACGGCCTTTTATGACCCTAAATTTTATCCTGAGGAAAATCTTTTTATGTATCAGCAATTCCCTGAGTCTTCTTGTCCTCCTGGATACAGATGTTTTCCTTTTATTAAACTTGCTTGTGATCATGTAATTGAGCTGCTATAATAATGGCTTTCAGAGTGAAAGAGAAATTGGCCTTTTAGCTCTAAGTACTCCCCATTTTCCTGGAAAGATGCTTTCCATTGTATCATTGGAATTAGCTTGTGATGGTCCCAGAACAATTACATTCGGAAGATATTTGTTCTGTAGCTGTTAGGTGCCAGCCAGTGTCTTAGGTTAGCAGGGTAAATAAAACAGACATGATTCCTCCCCTCTTGTAGCTTAGAGTCTCATGGTGGACAATAACTTGATCTTGTCATTCGGTTCTTGGCTCCAGTCATTCATGGAACTTCGTATGGTGAGTGGCAGACTGGTAGGGATGTAAGCAGACACACACTTAGAATTTTAGTGGATGTGACCATTTGAATCATATGGTATCATTTGAGTCTCCAGTGGATCCTAATCAAACTCTTTAGAATCATCAACAAAAAATGGACTTGTAGAAAATTAAGATCCTTTCAGTCTACTTTCTCCCACATAGCCAGGGAATGACAATAGAAAAAGAAGCTACTGTACAAGCGTTCTGATAGTCTCTTATCTTTGCCTCTTCTCCCTTACTAGGTTCCTTTCCCACAATTCTGTAGGTTTCAGAGGCTTCCAACTACACATTAATCCAGGTCAACATAGAATCTGGACCCTTACAGAGTGGTATAAACACGTTTAAAGCTACTGCAACTTTACCCAAGTATATTTTGGGGGAAACATGCAGAAGTAGAGGGAGCTCACTGCTGACTTTTGAGCAGACACCTCTAGCTGTATGTAGTAACAGCAAGCAAAATGATGGAAATGAAGCAAACTGGACAATGGGCCAGGTATAGTCCTAAATGCTTTCCCACACATTATCTCCTATAAGCATTGCTTAGTTCTTTGAGGTGGATGGTACTGTTTCCTCTCTATGTGGAAGGAACAAAAGGCTCACAGAAGTCACTTGCTCAGTATAACATTGTGGAAGGCAGGTTTGGAACTTTAAACCAATTCTGCCTGACTGGTAAGACCTCTATTCTTTCTTTGTGCTATTTTGCTTGAGGTCAAGAAGGGAGTGTGTGCCAACAGATTCTTAAGCTTATAATATTTTTCTGCATTTTTGAGTCCTCATAAAAGTGAAATGAGAAGTCCTGGCATTTGGCAGCTTCCTATTAATTACTAGAAGAACAAAAAACTTCTGAGGGGAAAGGGACCTGAGTAATGTAGAGTATTAGTTATCTGTCCTGCATAATCTTTTGACTTTCATCCTAATGAGCATCTGCTCCTGGCAGATGTGAGCCTGATACACTTAATTTGATATTTTGATGAAAATCAATGGGAAGTTTCAGGATTTTCTTGTTCCTTCCCATGGGTCATATGAGTCTGGTCAGATATCTTGGTTAGAGGTAGCTTTGTGCCCAATCATCCTTGTTTTTCTTATATTTCTTTAGGAGTATAGTAACATAGTTTTCACATTATTTGTGAGTGTCTCTATTTTCCTTCCATTATTGATTTTTTCTTTCACTATTTATCTTTAAATTTTTTTTTAAAATTTACTTCATTGTTATTATATAGGTACCATATAATTACATGAGTCAGGTAATGAGTACATTTCCTTTCATACAGTGTCTTCTGTTCCCTCATTCTCTCCCATCTCCACCCACAAGTTGTATAGTTCACTTTCATCAATATTCAGTGAGCTCTACTGCAGCACTTTTTCACCCTTTTTCCCTCGAGTTCCCCCAACCCTTCTGAAAATGTAGTTTTGAATACACCATACATAACATAAAAAAGACAGTCATCAAAAACTAAAAACTTAGAAAGAGAGAGAGAAAGAGAAAAAGAGAGAGAAAGGAAGAAAGTGTCTCT
>NW_012267341.1:1672322-1686808 GCF_000151885.1 Dipodomys ordii
CCTTTCCTTTCCTTTCCTTTCCTTTCCTTGACATATCTCACTGTGTGGCTCAGACTGTCCTTGAATTTGCAGCCCTCTTGTCCCAGCCTCCTTAATGAGAATTACATGTATGCACCACCATGCCTACCACCCCCTTTTATCTCTTTATAAGCACCAATACTTTCTTAGATGTTCCTCACTTGCCTAGTACCTAAGTGAGTACTTTAAGGAGACCTAGTATAGTTTGGGGTCAGTCATCAGTGAACATCTGGAGCTTTGAGCTTGCTAACTTTTTGGAATCAATCTAATTTCACAACCTGATAGCACCACTGTTTAGTACAGCAAATTGCTTCATCACTCACTGTAGCAGCTCTGCACTTGAATTAGCAAATTTTGGAAAGATGATTGATAGTTAATACACTTGAGAGCCATCATGGTATTACTTAAGCGTGTATGAATAGAAATGAACACAGATTCTAGTGTTAGATGCAGTATCTCCTTGGTTGAACTCTTTAGCTCTCTGCTCTGTACCCCTCTGGTACTCAGTAGCCAGGCAAATAAAGTGAGTGACACATTCCAACTCAACATCAATTAAGATGGTTGTTTATAACCCCAGATAACTGAACAATTAGTGGTGGTGGTACTAACTAGTGCTGCTTTAATAATTAACCCAATTACTCTTCTTTCTGCTCCAATGATGAAAGTGAAGTCGATAAAGGGCTGGCATGGTTGCCTGGGAAATAGAAGTAAATGCAGCACTCTTCACTGGAGAACACAACCTTCCCAGTTGTCCTGGAAGCCTAGGGGCCTTTTACTTATTTGGTGTGCACTTGTCCATTGTCATAATCATGTGTTCTATCCCAGCCCATTTTTGTATCTTCTTAAACTACCAATATAGAGATATGCTTATTGAGAACCTGGATTTTGGTTTCTATGCTTTTTACCTGTTTTTCTTCTTATAGGGAAACATTTCTGACCTTGTCAGGGAACCTTTCTGTCCCTTTAATACGTGTAACTCAGTATTTCTGGGCCTATATCTTTCCGTGGGAACTTTCCTGTTGCTGCTTTACCATCTGTGTCCTTTCTGTACTGTGAATATGCACAGCACTTTGTAAATGCTTACCACTTAGCCTTTTCTGTAGCACTTGGGTATTATGAGATAATTAAATGCCCTCGAGGAGTTTATAGTTTACCCAGGGAATGTCCTGATTTTCTAAGGGGTTTTTCCCCCTACCACTAAAAGTTTAATGATTCCCCTAGGAGTTTCTTTTTTTTTTGTCAGTCGTGGGTCTTGAACTCTGGGCCCAAGCACTGTCCTCAGCTTTTCAGCTCAAGGCTAGCACTCTGCCACTTGAGCCACAGCACCACTTCCGGTTTTCTGAATGGTTTCTTGCCCTGGCTGGCTTTGAACTGTGATCCTCAGATTTGAGCCTCCTAAGTTGCTAGTACAGGCATGAACCACCAGTGCCTGGCTCCAGTAGGATTTTTAAACTGTCATTCCTGATCGGTTATCTAGGGAGCTGTGGTTCAGATGTGAGCTTTGCACCAAGGCTATATGTCTTTAAGTATAGCTTGAAAAAGTCTATAATGTTTCTCCATTCATGTTTTGAATAGGGTATGAGAAGGACAGCTGTCACTTGCACCATTAATTTGCTTAAGAGGTAAAACAGCAAAATCGTTAAGAGTTTGGGCTTTGAAGCATCTATTTAAGTTTATTTAAGTTACTCCTTCCTAGAAGTATAATCTTGAGTGGTTTGTTGTACCATTGGTACCTAAATTTCTTCATCTGTACCATAGACCTAAGGAGTACATAGCACAGAGGATTACTTTAAGGATTGAATGAGCTACTACAGGTTTAGCAATCTCTAATCTGAAATGCACAAATAAAATTATTTGAGTGCTGACAATACATCAAAGAGAAAATTTTCTTACCATGAAAACTTTATTTCATATGTAAAATTATTTAAAGTAGTATATAAAATTACCTCTAAGAATAATACATGAGGGGCTGGGAAGGTGGCTCAGTGGTAGAGTGCTTGCCTTGCATGCATGAGGCCCTGGGTTCGATTCCTCAGCACCACATAAGCAAAAAGAAAAAAAGCTGGAAGTGGCGCTGTGGCTCAAGTGGTAGAGTGCTAGCCTTGAGCTGAAGAGCTGAGGGACAGTGCCCAGGCCCAGAGTTCAGGCCCCACGACCGGAACCAAAAAAAAAAAAAAAAGAATAATACATTAATTTTATACCTGAATTGTATTCCAGTTTGTAAAATATTTATATTTTATTACACATACAAACATTCTTATAAACATACATACGTGTATGTGTACATATGTATGTATGCATACATGTACATATACTATATAACCTGAAAATAATATGAATCTGAAACACTTCTAGTCCAAGGCATTTCAGTTAAGCAGTATTCAATCTGTACATGTGAAACACTAAAAACCATATTATATGACACACAAATAAGTGTTAAATAGAAATTATTCTCATTGTATAGTTTTTAATCACAAAATTTGGGGATCAGAATACATTAGAATTATTATAGTTTTCTCACTAATATAGTGGCTTTGATTTGCCACTGAGCTTCTTCTTTCCTCCCCTGTGTTCTTCTTCCCAAACAGGGCTTTCTCCTCTTAGGTATGGCCAATGAGGTAAAAAGACTGTGGGTTTCGGTTCTAGGAGACCAACATATAGTAAACTAAGTAAGGGTCCCTATTTGGACAGTTTGACTCTGTAGTGTGCCTATTGTTGCCTATAGCTATATTACCCGAGTGGGGGGAATAAAAGAGTCACAGGGTTTTCATTTGAGAAACACCTTTTCTGTGTTGATAAACACAGAAGACCAAGTACTTGCTGCTATTGAGCCATAGCAACGTGGAAGTCGTAAAGTATGTTCTCTTTTTTTTTGGCTGGTCGTGGGGCCTTAACTCTGGGCTTAGGCACTGTCCCTCAGCTCTTCAGCTCAAGAGTAGGACCCTACCACTTGAGCCACAGCGCCACTTCCAGCTTTTTCTGCTTATGTGGTGCTGAGGAATTGAACCCAGGGCCTCATGCGTGCAAGGCAAGCACTCTACCACTGAGCCACCTTCCCAGCCTTTTAAAGAATGTTCTTGGACAATTAGCATCAACACCACCTGGGAACTTGTTATGAATGCAAATTTTTAGGCTATACTCTACCCAGACTCACTGAATTGGAAATTCTGGTTTTAGATACTAGGAATTTGTGGGGCTTTGTTTTGCCAGTCCTGGGGCTTGAACTCAGGGACTGGGCACTGTTCCTGAGATTCTTTTGCTCAAGTACTCTACCACTTGAGCCACAGCACCATTTCCAGCTTTTTCTGTTTATGTGATACTGAGGAATGGAACCCAGCACTTCATGAAGCACTCTACCACTAAGCCATATTTCCAGATAGAATTTGTATTTAAAAATGTCTTCAACAGGATCCTCTTGTACTTTAATGTTTAAGAGCCACTGCTCTAGAGTAACTGAGTTAAGAATAGAGATATAAGCATGGGAAGAGATGGTTTGGTACCATATTAATGGATATGCACACCAGAAACACAAGATGTATTTGGTGAGCTCCTGATGTATAACTCTTGGTCTGGAGTTATGAATAATGAGGGGAATTGAATTAATTTGTAATCACCTGCAGAGTGCTCAGCTGGCATATCAACCATTTTGACACAATAAGCGTGTATTGAGCTTCTTTTGTTACATGGTAAGGGTTAGGTATTTGATTGTACCAAGATGAACAAACAAGATGCTCTCTCTGTTTTCCATAAGCACAATCTGCTGAATAAGACCATCATGCTCATAAACAGCTATAAGAAAATGGATAATATATTTAATGTTGAAGTACAAGTATAAATGGAAGACTTTGAGAACTCAGAAAACCTTACAGCATTCATGCAATAGAAAATCATTTAGGGGGGCTGGGAAGGTGGCTCTGTGGTAGAGTGCTTGCCTTGCATGCATGAGGCCCTGAGTTCGATTCCTCAGCACCACATAAGCAGAAAAAGCTGGAAGTGGCGCTGTGTCTCAAGTGGTAGAGCACTAACCTTGAGCTGAAGAGCTGAGGGACAGTGCTCGGGCCCAGAGTTCAGACCCCATGACTGGCCAAAAAAGAAAAAAAAAAGATTTAGGGTTTTTGTTTGTGTTTGCTAGTCGGTCCTATGGTTGAACTGAGGGCGTGGGCGCTGCTCCGAAGCCTCTTTGTGTTCAAGGCTAGTGCTCAACCACTTGAGCCACAGTACTACTTCTGGCTTTTTCTGAGTATCTTACTGTGGTAAAGAGTCTTACAGACTTTGCTGCCCAGGCTGGCTTTGAACCACAATCCACAGATCTCAGCCTTCTGAGTAGCTAGGATTACAGGTATGAGCCACGGTGCCTGGCTTTTTTGTTTTTAATGTGTCAGACCTAGGACTTGAACTCAGGACCTGGTGCTGTCCCTGAATTTTTTTCCCCTCAAAGTTAGAACTCTACCATTTGAGCAGCCACAGCTCTCCTTTTACCGTTTTTTTTTGTATGTTTGGTTGGTTGGTTGGTTTTGTTTTTGGTTGATCGTGGGGCCTGAACTCTGGGCTTGGGCACTGTCCCCTAACTCTTTAACTCGTGGCTAGTAGTACTCTACCACTTAAGCCACAGTGCCACTTCCATCTTTTTCTGCTTATTTGGTGCTGAGGAAATGAACCCAGGGCCTCATGCATGCTAGGCAAGCACTCTACCACTGTGCCATCTTACCAGCCACCCCACTCTCTCCCCACTTTTTTTGGTGGTTAAATAGAGACAAGAGCCTCACAGACTTTCCTTCCTAGACTGTCTTCAAACTGTGATCCTCAAGCTTTCAGCTTCCAGAGTAAGGATTATAGATATAAGCCACTAGCACCCCACGATCATTTAGCTTTTATTCCAGGACATGATCCTTTTAGATCTGCTAGGCATCCCATTTCTAGGAGAAACTGACCTTATAACATTCTTCCAACTGTTTTTGTTCTTGTTTTGTTTTGTTTTTTATTTGGTCATGGAGCTTGAACTCTGGGCCTAGACCATGTCCCTGAGCTCTTCAGCTCAAAGTGAGTGCTGCTCTACCACTTGAGCTACAGCACCATTCTGGTTTTCTGGTGGTTTATTGGAGATAAGAGTCTCAGGTATTCTCCTGTCTGGGCTGGTTTTGAACTGTTATCCTCAGATCTCAGCCTCCAATGTGGCTAGGATTACAGGTATAAGCCACCAGCACTGGGTTTGGTTTTTTGTTTATTTGTTTTGTTTTGTTTTGTTGTTGCCAGTCTTAGGGTTTGAACTCAGGGCCTGGGCGTTATCCCTGAGCTTTTTTCCTTAAGGCTAATGCTCTTCCACTGAACCACAGCTACACTTCCAGTTTTGGGTGTTTAAATAGGGATAAGAGTCTCAGGTACTTTTCTGTCTCTGCTAACTTTGAACCTTGATCCTCAAATTACAGCCTGAATAGTTAGGATTTTTTTTAATCTCGTTCTTGTTTCCTTTCCTTCTTCAAGGAATAAATCTTAGCAACATATGCATCAATATCCTGTTGTTTACTTGTGAGGTTTTGGTGTTTTGTTTATTTTGTTTTAGTTTTTGCGCCAGTTTTAAGTTTGAACTCAGCTCCAGGGCACTATCTCTGAGCTTCTACTTTTGACTTTTTGGTAGTTAATTGGAGGTAAGAGTCTTATGGACTTTCCTGCCCATTCTAGCTTTGAACTTATAATCTCACATTTCAGCCTCCTGAGTAGTTAGGATTACAGGTGTGAGCAATAGCTTCTATCTGTGTTTACATATATTTTAAGTTATTAGTGTCCTGGGCTTGCCTTAGATCTACCATAATCTTGAGACCTATTGTATACTTCTTAGAATTACTACTTACTTTGCTCATTCTGGCTAAAGATGGCCTGTCACCTGTAAATGACCTATATAATGCCAGTTCCTTTTACTTCTCTCTTCAGGTTATGGTTGATGTGCATTTTGACATGCTTGTTGCTCCTCAGAACAAATGATACAATGTTCTAAAATCTTTAGAGGAAATATAAAGAAAAAAGGCAAAACTCCTAGTTTCTAGTGGAAGTAACAACTTCTTCAGGTTGTTACACAACACAGTCCTTTTGCTTTACCACCCGAGTAGCTGAAGTTACAGATGGGTGCCACCTTGTCCAGCTTCAGACTTTAGGGCTAGAGTTCTTCTGTAAACCCTAGAAAGACTGGGGACAACCCTCTTTGCTGTCCCATCTATACCATCAGTTATTACCGTACTAACTGGAAGTTAATAACCCATACTGACTCCCCTTCTGCTTTGATTGAAAGCCCACACTCACACTAGTTTTTCTTCCTTTTTCACTTTTACTCATCGTTGAATCCTCATGTATTCCAATTGTCTGACAGACAATAGCGCTTAGCCAAAGTAGATCTAATTTGTGAGTATTAATTTCCTCCCTCCTTTTTTTTTTTTTTTTTTGGTCAGTCATGGGGCTTGAACTCTGGGCCTGGGTGCTGTCCCTCAGCTCTTCAGCTCAAGGCTAGCGCTCCACCACTTGATCCACTGCTCCACTTCAGGCCTTTTCTGTGTATGTGGTGCTGAGGAATCGGGAACCCAGGGCCTCATGTATGCAAGGCAAGCACTCTACCACTGAGCCACCTTCCCAGCCCAATTTCTCCTGTTTAACACCTGCAGATCCCCAAGGCCAGCCTTAGCCCCAAGGGTCCTTGTAGGTATCTTTTTATTTTATTTATTATTTTATTTTTTGTCGGTCATGGGGCTTGAACTCTGGGCTTAGGCGCTATCCCTCAGCAATTCAACTCAAGGCGAGCACTCTACCGCTTGAGCCACAGTGCCACTTCTGGTTTTCTGGTGGTTTTTGGAGATAAGTCTCACAGACTTTCCTGCCAGAGCTGGCTTTGAACAGCGATCCTCAGATCTCAACCTCCTGAGTAGCTAGGATTACAGGCGTGAGCCACTGGCGCTGGCTTCTTTTTTTTATTTTTAATCTCTTTTTTTATTGTAAAAGGTGATATACAAAGTCAGGAGTCGATGACTCACACCTATAATCCTAGCTACTCAGGAGGCTGAAATCTGAGGATCACAGTTCAGAGCCAGCTCAGGCAGGAAAATCTGAGACTCTTGTCTCCAGTAAACCATTCAGAAAGCCAGAAGTGGCCCTGTATCTCTTCCAAGACAGATAAATCAACAAACAATACAGAAAGGCCAAAAAAACCCTCTTCTTTCCATTTCCTGGAGTTCATTTAGGTAAATGTTATTTTATATGATCAGAGGCTTTGCACCTTTGTGTTCCTCTCATAAGAGGATCCTCCTTTATTCTCACTATGTATGAGTGCCTAGAGTCTTGTATAATTTATTAAGTCCCAATGTACTTTAGATCTAGTTTCCACATATGAGTGAAAACAAAGCATGGATATCTTGATATAAGCCACGATGTGAAAAGAGATCTATTGAGTGTTACTCTAGGGATAGGTTTTTTTTTTTTTTTTTTTACTCAAATAACCCAATGATTCTGTTCCTGGAATTCCAAATTATTAAAAATGAGTGTTAAGGGCTGGGAAGGTGGCTTAGTGGTAAAGCGCTTGCCTTGCATGCCTGAGGCCCTGGGTTCGATTCCTCAGCACCACATAAAAAGAAAAAAAGCCAGAAGTGGCACTGTGGCTCAAGTGATAGAGTGCTAGCCTTGAGCTGAAGAGCTGAGGGACAGCGCCCAGGCCCAGAGTTCAGGCCCCACGACAGGACCAAAAAAAAAAGAGTGTTAAAAACATGTTTGATCGTTTATATGAGCATTATCCTTAGTAGTCCAAGAGTGAAAATAAACTGTATCAATTAACTAACAAGTGGTTAAAGAAGGTAGGGAGAACTGTACAAAGAACTATCATATAGCCATCCGAAGGACTGATAAATCAGTTTGTGCTGCAATCCAGATGAGTTTGAAAACATTAGCCAAAGTAAAACCAGTGCTTGTAACCCCAGCTACTTGGGACATGGCAATCTGAAGGATCTGATTTGAGGTCAGTCCAGGCAAAAAGTCTGTAAAACCACACCTTAACCAATAAAAGCTGGCTGAGGTGGTTGTTGCCTGTCATCCCAGCTACCTAGGAAATGAAAATAGTGAATTGTAGACGAGGCTACCCGAGGCAAAAAGTGAGACTGTGTTTTAAAAAATAATGAAAGCAAAAAAAGTTGGAGGCATGGCTTAAGTGGTTAGTGTCTACTTAGCAAGCACAATAGATAGTCATTTTGCAACCACACACTCCATTCTAAAAAGACAAACTTATTTTAGAGGATTAGGGTTTGTTGTTGTTGTTTGTTCATTTTTAACTAAACCCAGCCCTTCCCAGTATGTGCCATTCAGAAGGGGCCCAGCTTCTCATCTTTGTCTTGAACTGTGCGACTATATTCTTTAGGACTTCCTGGTAAACAAACTCATGATTTTTACTCTTGTGGCTAACAGCCATGAGCTACGTGGTTGTTAGAACAGATTCCAAAAATATTTCTTCCTAATGCAGAGAAATTAACTAGTTTAAGCTGCAAAGACAACAGAGTAAAAGCTTGAAAGCAAAGAAGGTTTATTTAGCAAAGTGGGGTGGCACAGTAGAGAAGAAAATATATCATTTAATTTCTTAAATGAAAATGGCTAGCAAGGTAAACCATCTGGAATCTGAAGGCTGACATATTAATAGCGACTGTAGTTTTAATTATTTACTGGCTTTCCCAACATAAAACTTTGGCAGCATTCTATTGTGATTTCTCTTGGACTAGTAACATATATTGAAAAAAGTTGACATGGATAGATTTGCAGTGACTTTAATTAGACTAATGCTTCACTCATGCAGATAACTTTGGGACTATGACAGTTCTAGAACAGTATTTAAAATTATCCACAATTGCCTATCCTAAGGAACTGGCAGAGGAGTCGTAGAAAGATGTAATTTAGTAACTCACGTAAATCTTTTCATGAACTAGTAAGTCACATTTCCAGGGTGTGGTGGCTATATAAGGATTATGGTATATACCTTTTTGCTTATTTTTTAAAATGTAGCCCAGGCCGCCTTGAACTTGGTATGCAGCCCAGCCTGTTCTTGAACTTGAAATCTTCTGCATAGCCTCCTAAGAAGTAGGATTACAGTCATGAGCCACCACAGATCAAATATGCTTCAAAACAGACAAACCCTAAGAGCACTTACTCTATACCAAGTATTGTTCTAAGCACTTCTCACATATCAATTCACTTAATCTTTACAAATTCCTATGACCACTGACTGTTATTACTGATTTTTAAAGCTGGAGAAACAGAGGCTAATGGAAGAGAAAACAGCTTGCCAAGACCACAGCTGATTTTTGAGAGCTAGAACAAGAAGTCTGGCAATCAGCTGTAGCTAAACTCTTCAAACAGAACGATTGCAAGGTGTAAGTAATTCTTAGATGGCAGGAAGAGAAACTGAAATCTAAACTCAGGCTTTAAGAGGACAAAAATAATTTATTCTCACAAGATAGCTACTGGGGAGGGGGCTACAGATACTCTTAGGTTCTTGTAGCTCTTTTCCCCTGGAAAGACAGCCCTGTAGAAGAATTACATTTCCAAACAATGACTCCTGAAGAGGTAATTACACTGTTGCCATCCCATTGGGAAGAAGGCTGGGGCGGTGATTACATTCCAAAACAAAGCTGTTTGGGTATAATTGCACTGTGCTGCTCTTATCAGTCTGGGGAAGGCAGGCCTCTGGTCTCCATCCTCATTTGTTTTTGAGATGGAATCTGAATAGCATTCAATTAATAGTCAAGACCCAGGCACAGGGAAGTCAGCCAAAAGAACCAAGAAGACATTAACTTGTTATTGGTATTTTCCTGCTGCTGAAGTTATCCAGGCCTTTAAAGTAGCAGCATATTTGAGGAGAGCCTGTTTGAGAAGGTTTAGTAGACTAATAAAAGGTTGGAGACCCCTGTTTAAAGATTGTCCCTTAAAGCCTCATTTGTCTTTATATACAGAGGAAAGGTGATTGGGTCTCAGTGAAATTGCCCTCTTTGGTTATCATCTTTACTACTGTCAAAAGATCATTCTTCCTTTAAATCTTTCCTTAAGACTTTCCACATTTATTTTTTTTTCATCTATATATAGAGCAGAAAGCCCTTCTCTGTCTTTGTTGAGATAATAAGCTTGCCTTTGGTTTAATTTCAGCAGTAATCTTCAGATCTGGACTAGAAGAAGTACAACTAGTTTAATTGTTTTGATTTGGAGAATAGAAGAGAGTGACCTCAGAGCGGTTGAATTAGAGGACGACAAAATGCTTGTTACAGAGTCACTGTATCAGTTTACTGCTGAACAAGCCACCCCAAAATTGAGTGGTATAAAATATTTACTGTTCCTTGCAAGTCTGTTGATGTAATTCATCAGGTCCTGGCCATTGGGCTGTTTGCTGTTCAGTTGATATCCTGGCTGAGTGTGAATGGTTTTAGATGGTATAATAGTAGGTAGACTAATGGCCTGCCAAAGACCTAAACCACAACATCACAAATCCCAGTACCTGTGAATATGTTACTGTGTATGGCAAAGGAAACTTTGAAGATGTGATGAAGATTATAGGTCTTTTTACATGGTCTCATTGGTAGGTTACAGATCTTGAGATGGGGACGTTTTCCTGAATTGTCTGGATAGTCTCCGTGTAATTATGTGAGCTGTAATTATGTTAGTGGAAGGCAGAGATACAGCAATAGAGACAGGAATGGCTCTCAGCTAAGAGCCTTTAGTTGTGAGGAATGGAATTCTTCAAACAATCCAAATTGAAACACCTTCTCCCTGACCCTCCAAAAAGGAACCCCCCTGAAAACACCCAATGAGATCCTCATTGACTTTTGGAGCTACAAAATTGAAGATAAAATAAATTTGTGATGCTTAACCCACCAAGTTTTTGATCATTTGTAACAGCAGCCATGGAAAGAGAATACAGATGGCTTCACACACATATCTGGTATTTGGTAAAGGTGTGTGTTGGGGGATGGGGGGTTGCTTTAACCAGGACAATTTTTCCAATTCTGTTTGACCTGTTTTCTTTTACATAGTGTTTCAGGGTTCCAGAAAGGCAAGAGAGGCACCCTAGGTCCCAAGGCGTAGTGACAGCAACATCTCTTTCCTTGTGTCTGTTGTCCCATAGCTTAAAGCAAGCTATATGGCTTAAAATTGTTAGGGCCATTCTACCACAAGTGAGTTCTGAGACATGGTAGCTCATTCCAAACATACTGCTGTTTGTAAGTGTCTTTACATGTACTAAGGAAAGCATTAGCAAATCATGAGATTATATAGATTTGTAACTTTGAAGAAACATCTTGTCTTAGATCATTATTTGTGTTATTTAGAGAGAAATGAATTAGAAATGACATTCAAATAAAAGGCTGGGTCCTGGTTTTCTAGACATAGCATTTCAGAGAAACTACCTTTTGCCTTTCTCTTGGTGTTTGAGGAGATGTAGCCTTTTATTTCTATGTGCTAGAGGGGTAGAAAGATGTGCAAAAGAGCTCTGTGGGTGGTTGGGCCCGTTGGGGCCCCATATATTCTCTGTAGGAGGAAGACTGACAGAATTAACTGTGCAAGCACTTACTAAATTGACTGTAAGTGAACCTGTACCCATGGTATCATTTATAATCTCCTTTAACAGAAGCAACTTGGAAGAAAAGTTTCTTTGAAAATTAAGGCAGTTGCTCTTTGTGTGTCCAGTCATTGTGTCACATGATGTTTTCTTTTTTTTGTCAGTTGTGAGGCTTGAACTCTGGACCTAGGTGCTGTCCCTGAGTTATTCAGCTCAAGACAAGCCCTCCACCACTTGAGCCACAACACCATTTCTGATTTTCTGATGGCTTATTGGAGATAAAAGAATCTCATGGACTTTCCTGCCTGGGCTGGCTTTGAACTATGATCCTCAGATCTCAGCCTCCCAAGTAGCTAGGATTGTAGGCGTGAGCCACCAATGCCCTACATGATGCTTTCTTAAAGCAATCATGTTGGGAGTTAGAACTGAGCTTTTTTTCCCAAACATAAGCGACAACATCAGCTTGACTTTATTAATAAGATGGGTTAAAAGCTACCTAATTGGCTAAATATGAGTGCATGGATTGAGCCCTAGGTCACTTTTAGAGGCAAATTCGGATTCCTCCTTGGTTCTTTTAGGACTCCCTTGACCTTTGTTCACAGCCGTCCAGTGGCAGAGGGAGGGAGTCTTGGCTGTTGATAGATCCTGGAGTTTGCACTGGCAGTTGCAATCTAAATAGCATAGCCTGTGTACCAGAAAAATGTCTCTTACTGTTGGAAATTTAAGCTGCCTTTGACAAGTGCTTTATCATGAAGCTCAGCAGGGCACTGCGTGGGTTAGAGTGCTTGTTAAATGTCTTTGCCCTGTCTCAGAGCTTAGCCAAGATTCATTAAAATGACTGGGAGGCAAAAGGGGGGCTTCTGCCACAGTTTAAAGTACATGTCTGTGGCCAGAAGTGCTCCCAGCTTAAGCTAGAATGGGAAAAATGTGTATTCAAGATGGAGCAGTAGTATGTCCCAGGAAGGAGTGGTTTTGGAAATGGAAATGTACAGACTGTGTAATCTAAAGAGGCAAAGAGTCTCCTCTAAGAAAACTAGACCTTATCTCATGTTGCCTAGTAAGAGTCAGAGTTGCTAAAGATGAGATTCAGCCACTGTCCAGCTTTTTTTCTGCCTTTGTGCTGTAGGTTTTTTCCCCTTCTTTCTCTTTATCTCTCTTGAGTCTCCATATTTAAAAAGAATTTGAAGTTGATTTTCTTTAGTGCAACACTAACACAGCTGCTGTAGGATCTGAGAGCTAATAAAATCCACAGTGTTTCTTGCTCTAAATATTTTCATTTATTCTGCTAAAGTGAAATGACTGGGAAAAAGTGGAAAATATCACATGGTTTATTAGGTAAACTAAAACTGAAAATATTATTTCAAAGCAAAAACAAGTTGTTTTAAATACCTAGTTTCTATGTTTAGGTAGACAGACCACAGGAGTGATTTAGTAGCACCTAATGTGAAGAAGTTTCCAGCTAACCTAATCTTTGTCGACCTAGGAAGAATTTTAAAGTTTGAGTTAAGAGCAGCTGTAGCATCAAGAGTTGGTTTGGTAATCTTTAGATTCCTCCCCGGTACTATTACCCAACACCAAGCCACCCCCCCCCCAAAATACTGCATCTAAGTGAAAACAAATGCTATGCTTACTCTTCAAGACACATCAAAAAACCAGTTCCTACCCTATTCATTCAGCCAACCCTGAAACTCATAACATTTGCTGAGCTGCCACTGGCATAGAATTTGAAGGTTATAGTGCTAATGAAGAGGCTGGCTGGATGTTTTTCTCCCTTAACTTCGTGTATACTTTTTGTCCCTCTCCATCATTATTTCTAGGTACATACTCTCTGTTTAAATTTGGTTAATGGGAATTACAAGTCTGTGCTTTCAGGCTCCACTCTTTCCATCTATTCTTAGTGTATCTCACAAATGGCATGTATTTCCCAAAGGGCATTAGCCACATTAGTGGCTATAGACAAGACACTTGAAGAAAAGTTTTTAGAGTTTAGAAATCCCAGGGAGAAAATGCCTTACTTTTGGTGTTTAGGATATCCTTTTTTTAAGCCATCTGCTTGCTTTGCCCTCATTATTTTCAGACACTAGGTCCCTGTTCCCCCTTTCTCCAACTCTGAGACCTTGTTGTCAAAGTGAAAAGTATGCAACAAGAAATGATGTATATCAGGGAGGGTGGCTCAGTTGGTAGAGCGCTTGCCTTGCATGCATGAGGCCCTGGGTTCTATTCCCCAGCACCACATAAGCAAAAAGAAAAAAATCCGGAAGTGGCGCTGTGGCTCAAGTGTTACAGTGTTAGCCTTGAGCTGAAGAGCTGAGGGACAGTGCCCAGGCCTAGAGTTCAGGCCCCATGACTGGACCCAAAACAACAACAACAAAAAAAAACTTTCAAGAAATTATTATATCTTACATCAAGAACTAAGTCATATTGGTTGTAATGTGACTGTGTGAAATAATGGATCAAACTGCAGTGACCTTGAATACCTGTCACTAAAAGGAAGGGTTGGAATTTTGAATCCTTAAGTTTTCTAGTTTTGACATATTGTTATCCTCCTGCCTCCTTTTAGATCTTCCCTTTTTCCTTTCTTCATTGGGCAGTCAATGATGGAACCAGGAGTTTAGTGTGTAGAGAAGTAGACTCAATATTGCAAACTGATAGGTAGGATTGAGAACCAATCCACAAGCCCGGCACTAGTGTCTTATTTCTGGAATCCTAGCTACCTAGGAGGCTGAGATCTGAGGATCAAGGTTTGAAGCCAGACTGATTAGGAAAGTCCATGAGACTCTTATTTCCAATTAACTACTCCCTTCCAAAAAAAGCCAAAAAGTAGAGCTGTAGCTCAAGTGGTAGAGTTCTAGCCTGGAAGCTTAGGACCAGCAACTCAGGCCCTGAATTCAAGCCCCAGGACACC
>NW_012267341.1:1688604-1713013 GCF_000151885.1 Dipodomys ordii
TCTACCACTTGAGACACAGTATCACTTCCGGCTTTTTTCTTTTTGCTTATGTGGTGCTGAGGAATCGAACCCAGGGCTTCATGCATGCAAGACAATCGCTCTTCCACTGAGCCACCTTCCCAGCCCCCTTATATGTACTTTTTAACACACAAAATTAATTTTATTAAAAATCTTTTTTAAAATGAGTAGGAAAGAGGGAACAGCCTATACTAAGCAAAATGAAAGAAAAGTAAACATCACCCAATGTGGAAGAAATAATTTGTGTTGTCAAAGCGTATAGAATTCACAAGCTTTATAGACCATGATAATGACAATTTACCTTGTGATGGTTGAAATGTGTTTGTGATTTTAAGTATCACTGTTCCACAATACTGTGAAATATGTGAAATTTATATAATCATCTAATCTCATTTTTTTGCAATTTTTATTGTGATTTAGCGATTACATAAATTTCACAAATTTCATAGTATTGTGGGATAGTGATACTTAGTTAAAGTCACAAATACATTCTGACCTTCATGGGGCAAATTGTCTTTATCATGGTCTATAAAGTTTATGAGTTCTATGAGCTTTGACAATACAGTTATTTCTTCCACATCAGGTGATATGTACATTTCTTTCCTTTTGCTACCTAATCTCAGTTTAAAAAAAGACATGAGAGAAGGGATGGACTAGGAGTGATGAGTGACAATGTTGTCAGACACCTTGTATTCATAATACTGTTTTGTAGAATGGGAACTTCTTTGTACAACCACTTAAAGATAATAATAATAATAAATGTTTAAAAAATACAAAAAAAAATCTTTTCAAGCAGTAGACAATGGCTCAAACCTATAATCCTAGCTACTTGATATGTAAAGGTCAGAGGATTGTGGCAGCCCAGGCACACAAAGTTGAAAGACTTCATCTCACTCAATGACTAGCTATGGTAATGCATGCTTGTTGTCCTAGCTACAGGGGAAGCACAATAGTTGAACACAAAGGTGCATACCTCTCATCCCCAGTGATACAGGAAGCACAAGTAAGGGAATCATATCTCAGGCCTGCCTGGCCATAATCTGAGACCCTACCTCAAAAATAGCCTAGAGGAAAAGGAGCTAGAGGCATGATTCAAGTAGTATAAGTACCTGTCTTCCAAGTGCAAGTCCTGAATTCTTACCCTACCCAATAAAATACTGCCCCCCCCAAAAAAAAATCCTTTCAAGTTCATCCAGGTGGTGGCACATGCCTATAATCCTAGCATTCAGAAGGCTGACACAGGAGAATCTAGAGTTCATAGCCAGCCTTGACTATATAATGTCACAAGACCCATGCAAAAAGAACAAGGAGGGAAGGAGGAAAAAAAGAATACTTTCAGGTTCATTTATTGTTTTCCTGTCTTTTTTTTTTTTTTTGGTCCAGTCTTGGGGCCTGAACTCTGGGCCTGGGCGCTGTCCCTCAGCTCTTCAGCTCAAGGCTAGCGCTCTACCACTTGAGCCACAGCGCCACTTCCGGATTTTTTTCTTTTTGCTTATGTGGTGCTGAGGAATCGAACCCAGGGCCTCATGCATGCAAGGCAGGCACTCTACCACTGAGCCACCTTCTCAGCCCTCCCTTTTTTTTTTTTTTTTTTTTGCTGCCTTCACTGGACCATAATTACTGTTGTTCTTTTGCATTCAGAAGTCCTAGATTTTGTTTGCTAATATCACTGTGTCACAATTTCTTAATAAGACAATTAATTGTTCTGTTATAGGGCTTTATACAAAGAGTTTGTTTGCTTGTTTGTTTGTTTTTGCCAGTCCTGGGGCTTGAACTCAGGGTCTGGGCACTGTCTGTTTTTTTTTTTTTTTTTTTTTGCTCAAGGCTAGCATTCTACCACTTGAGCCACAGCACCACTTCTGGCTTTTCTGTTGATGTGATACTGAGGAATTGAACCTGGGGCTTCATGCATGCTAGGCAAGCACTCTACCACTAAGCCACATTTCCAGCCCCAGAGATTTTTTTTTTTAAATCACCTCTTTAATTTACCTTGAAACAACCTAAAAGAACCTTTTTTTCCTCAAGCATTTTTTTTTTTTTTTTTTTTAGGAATTATAGATCTTTCTAGCTTTGGCTTCCTGTGACAAGGTCATTGTCTCCTCCTATCAGGGTGGCTGTCACTTTGTCACGATTCAGGAAGTCTTTAATGTGTGCCTTTGGCACTACTTGTCAATTGCTTATTACCTCATGATGTTGTAAAGTATTAATTACCTACTAAATTCAAATTGACCTGTCAATAAAGGAGACTTCTTTCCAGAAGAGAAGTTGACTTGGACAACCTAGGACCAGTTCTTGATTGGCATGTGTTTACTAAAACTGTTATGGCCGTGTCATGTTGACTTTGAGGTTGAGGAAGACACCTACTGTGTTTTATTTATTGTGAAAATACCGTACATAGGGGTTACCATTACATGGGCAAGGTAATGAGTGCATTTCTTATCAAGCATTGTTGCTTCCTCCTTTGTTTCCCCTTCCTATCTCCCACCCCCTTGTACGTGTACTCTCCCCCCCCCTCCGCCAAAGTTGTAAAGTTGATTTTCGACATAACGTCTTGTACATCACATTGTTGCAGTAGGTCCACCTGTATCCCTATTTAAACAATTTGTTTTTTCCCTTCCCCTCCACAAATTATACCAACATCAAACACAGTGAAAACAGGGGTTATACCATGGGGGAGGGATATACAAAGCAACAAAGAAATATCTTATAAATATGTTAGTCACAATAGCAAGAAAGAAAAAAACATTTGAGTCCTTATCTTGGGGTTCATTTTGCCAAAATTTTCTTAAAAGAGACTCAGAAACACAACAAATCAAAGAAAGGTTGGACAAACGGGATTGCATGAAATTGTAGAGCTTCTGTATGGCAGAGGACATAACTAGCAAGATCAATAGAAAGATTCGGAGATCTTCACTAGCCATACAATGGACAAGGGTCTCATATCTAAAATATACCTGGAACTCAAAAAATTAAATCTCCCCAACAACAAATCCTCAAAGAAACAACTACCTGATAAATAACTGGGCTAAAGACTTAGAGAAACTTCTCTGAAGAGGAAAGAAGGATGACCAATAGACACATGCAGAAATGCTCAACCTCCCTAGCCATAAAGGAAATTCAAATCAAAACATTGAGATACCACCTCACCGCAGTTAGAAAGGCTATAATCAAGAGCTCTAATAACAGATGCTGGAGGGAATGTGGACAGAAGGGAACCCTCCTGCATTGTTGGTGGGAGTGTAAACTTATTCAACCACTTTGGAAAGCAGTATGGAGGTTCCTCAAAAGACTCCACATAGAGCTCTCCTATGACCCAGTTTGTTCTTTTCTGGTTCCATCAGTAACTTTATTGAATTATTTGAGTGAACCATTTAATCTGTCTACTTGACAGGGGAGGGTGTAGTTCTTAATTCCGTGTTTTTTTTTATTGATTAAGAAAGAAAAAATGGGGCTGGGAAGGTGGCTCAGTGGTAGAGTGCTTGCCTTGCATGCCTGAGGACCTGGGTTCGAATCCTCAGCACCACATAAGCAAAAAGAAAAAAGCTGGAAGTGACACTGTGGCTCACGTGGTAAAGCGCTAGCCTTGAGCTGAAGGGCTGAGGGACAGTGCCCAGGCCCAGAGTTCAGGCCCCACGACCGGACCCCAAGAAAGGAAGGAAGGAAGGAAGGAAACCAACACTCTACCTTCCTTTGAAAAGTTTGTTATCTGAAACCAAAAGAAATCAAAGTAGATATATGCCTTAGCACCTAGATTATTTACAGTACGTGAACTACTTGACTGAGACTGCCAGCTTTCGATACTGTAGTGGCAGAAACACCTCAGTGCTAAGCGATAGGCCCAGGTGGTTGAAAGGATCCATCAATAAAACAACTTGCTAAGGAACATCTGAATTGTGCTTGGCACTCTTGCAACATGAAATAAAAACTTGTGTTGAACTAAGTAGAGGTGGTCACAGCAAGAGGGAGGGAGGATTTGTTTAGGATTTATACTTTATCTCACAGGCTGAATGTAGCTCATGATGTGTCCTTTGACTATTCCTGGCTAATTGTTATTTTGATCTCTCCTCTGATTTTCCAAGAATAATGTCAACCAAAGATCTTAGGCTACTCACGACTCCTTTGAAAAAGTTAATTTGGATGTGAAATGAGACATCAAATACTGAAATAGAAAGCTACTTCTTAACCCTTTGGGGAGATTTAAAATGCCAAAATAGTCTTAAGGACTGTGTGGTAAAACATACCTTCATTACTGAATTTATTACTGAATTTGGAAGAGACCATATAGCTTACTATAAAGACAGCTAAATTCAAATTTTATCTTAGGGGGCTGGGAAAGTGTCTCAGTGACAGAGTACTTGCCTTGCATGCATGAGGCCCTGGGTTCGATTCCTCAGCACCACGTAAGCAGAAAAGGCCAGAAGTGGCGCCGCAGCTCAAGTGGTAGAGTGCTAGCCTTGAGCTGAAGAGCTGAGGGACGGCGCCTAGGCCCAGAGTTCAGGCCCCACGACCGGCAAAAAAAAAAACCACAAATTTTATCTTTGCTCTAAGCAACTAGGTGATAGTATGAAAGTTGTTTAACTTTTCTGAATCCCAATTTTCTCCTCATCAGTAAAATAGAGATTCAAAAAATTTTCAGAAACCATCTTATCTAAAACTGAGACTTCATTTTCCATTCTTCTTTGATTCCACTTTGATTTTTCATATCACAATTTAACATGTGAGTTGGCAAATTTATTTATCTTTGATCTCTTCTCCCAGAATGTAATTTTCATGAATACATGGATTCCTTACTATTTTGCGCTAACATGGCATACAGGTACACCATCAGTAAATAGTTGAGTCTATGTGAGTAAACAAACCTCTTTTTTAAAATAAAGGTGATGTACAGAGGGGGTACAGTTACATAAGTCAGGCAAAGAGTACTTTTTTTGTTTTTTTTTTGCTTTGTTTTTGTTTTGTTTTTTTTGTTGGTCATGGGGCTTGAACTCTGGGCCTGGGCGATATCCCTCAGCTCTTCAGCTCAAGACTAGCACTCTAAGGAAGTGGTGCTGTGGCTCAAGTGGTAGAGCACTTGCCTTGAGCTGAAGAGCTGAGACAGCGCTCAGGCCCAGAGTTCAAGCCCCACAACCGACCCAAAAAAATATATATATATAGGGGCTGGGAAGGTGGCTCAGTGGTAGAGCGCTTGCCTTGCATGATCGAGGCCCTGGGTTCGATTCCTCAGCACCATGTAAGCAAAAAGAAAAAAGCCGGAAGTGGCGCTGTGGCTCAAGTGGTAGAGCACTAGCCTTGAGCTGAAGAGCTGAGGGACAGTGCCCAGGCCCAGAGTTCAGGCCCCACGACTGGACCCAAAAAAAAAAACAAAAAACAAAAAAAAAATATATATATATATCCAAATATCCAAGACTAGTGCTCTACCACTTGAGCCACAGCTCCACTTCTGGTTTTCTGAGTGGTTTATTGGAGATAAGAGTCTCATGGGCTTGGGGCTGGGAAGGTGGCTCAGTGGTAGAGTGCTTGCCTTGCATGTCTAAGGCCCTGGGTTCAATTCCTCAGCACCACATAAGCAAAAAGAAAAAAAAGCCGGAAGTGGGGCTGGGCCCAAGTGGTAGAGCACTAGCCTTGAGCTGAAGAGCTGAGGGACAGTGCCCAGGCCCAGAGTTCAGGCCCCACGACTGGACCCAAAAAAAAAGAAAGAAAGAAAGTGCACAGATCCATCTTGGTCTGGAGTTGTTGGAGGAATTGGGAAAAAAAAAAAGAGTCTCATGGGCTTTCCTTACTAGGCTGGCTTTGAACTGTGATCCTCGGAGCTCAGCCTCCTGCGTAGCTAGGATTGCAGGTGTAAGCCACCGGCGCCCCACTAAGAGTACTTTTCTTTTCTTTTCTTTTCTTTTTTTTTTACAAGGAAAAAGAGTACTTTTCTTTTTGGACAATGTCCCTCTCAGCATTTCCCTCTTGCCCCACTCAGAACCCAGTGTCTAGTGAGTACTACTGCTGTATTTGTTCACCCTTTAAACAAACTTCTTTGAGTCTGTTGTAAAGATGGGATGAAAACTTTTCAAGTGCTTATTGTGGCATTTGGCATAAACATTGAGAAATGATAGCAGCAAGGAAGCTTTCCTTGGCTCTTAGGAAGGGAATATATGTCTTATACATATTTTCCTATATTTTGAAAAAGCTCCTCATACATAATTTTACTAATATCAAAATCCAAAGTAAGGATATTAAATGATTCTAATATTAATAAAGTATCAGTTGCTATGTCTTAGTTATTCATTTTACTCAATATAAAACTCTGTTTGAATATTCATAATTTGACTTGTGGGATGGTAACCCTTTTGTACAATTACTTAAAAAATGAAAGTAAAAGCTGGGCACTATTGGCTCATGCCTGTAATCCTAGCTACTAAGGAGGCTGAGATCTGAGAATCATGGTTCAAAGCCAGACTGGGCAGGAAAGTCTGTGAGATTCTTTATTCAGTAAACCACCAGAAAACTGGAAGTGGCTGTGTTGCTCAAGTGGTAGAGCAGTAGCCTTGAACTAAAGAGCTCAGGGATAGTGCACAGGCTCAGACAGAGTTCAAGCCCATGACAGCCAAAAAAAAATAGTAAAAAAATACAGGAGCAAGTTTTTTTGTTTTGTTTTGTTTTGTTTTTTGTTTCTTTTTTTCAGTTGTGGGGCTTGATCTCTTGGCCTGGGTGCTGTCCTTCAGCTCTTCAGCTCAAGACTAGTGCTCTACCATTTGAGCCACAGTGCCACTTCTGGTTTTCTCATGGTTTATTGGAGATGAGAGTCTCACAGACTTTCCTGCCAGGACTGGCTTTGAACCACGATCCTCAGATCTTAGCCTCCTGAGTAGCTAGTTTGTTTTACAGTACAGTTAGTTGATTATCGTTTACAGCAGTTTATTTTATGCCTTAAAATAGCCAGAGAAACTTCCCCAGTACAGCCAGGCACCGGTGGCTCGCGCCTATAATCCTGTCTACTCAGGAGGCTGAGATCTGAGGATCGCAGTTCAGAGCTAGCCTAGGCAGGGAAATCTGTGAGACTCTTATCTCCAGTTAACCACCAGAAAACTGGAAGTGGTGCTGTGGTTCAAGGTAGTAGCTAGCCTTGAGTGAAAAAGCACAAGGATAGCACCCAGCCCTGAGTTCAAGCCCCACAACTGTGGGCAGGGAGGAAAGTGGGAGAGGAATATGTCTGAACCAAGTTGCCAGTGGCAGCTCTTAGCCCCAGCTACTGTGTGAGAATCACCTGAGCCCAGGAATTCTGGACTACCCTGGGCAATATAAGGAGACTCTTAAAACAAATGTCTGAAAATTACTGCTATACTTTCCATTATCCTGTGCCCAAAGTACATAGGAACTGTGACTGCCTGTCCTTCCTTAGTCCTTCTCTTCCTCCCTCCTTCCCTCCTTTTCTTCCTTCTTTTATAAAAAATTTTTGTAGTACCTGAGTTTGAACTCCTGGTCTCCTATTAGAGGAATGCCCCAGCATTTTTTTTTTTTTTTTGTGGTCCAGTTGTGGGGCCTGAACTCTGGGCCTGGCCGCTGTCCCTCAGCTCTTCAGCTCAAGGCTAGTGCTCTACCACTTGAGCCACAGCGCCACTTCCGGCTTTTTTCTTTTTGCTTATGTGGTGCTGAGGAATCGAACCCAGGGCCTCATGCATGCAAGGCAAGCACTCTACCACTGAGCCACCTTCCCAGCCCGCCCCCAGCACTTTTTGCTTTAAGTTTATTTTTGTCATGTAAGGTCTTTTTTTCCCCTTATGTTGAGGTCTTGCTAACTTTTTTGCATGGGCTGGCCCTGAACTTCCATTCTCCCATCTCTGCCTCCCACATGGCTGGATAGGCATATTTTTCTAAGTAAACAGAATGTTCTGGGATTGGGATCAAATTGCTGTTCCCTAATTGAGGTCCAATTCAGGTTACAAAAATTTGCATTTCTGGTTAAGTTCCTATTCTTACATGCTATAATCACTCAATTCATATTTGTTAAATTTAATTAATCAAGAGCTGACAAAAACCTTTTATCTATCCCCCTCCTAGTGTGATTTTACAGCTGATAAAACTGTCTTGGAAGTATGGGGGAGGAAAGAGGGAAGAAAAAAATGTGTCTCATCAAAGGAATTCAGTAGGTACTAGATTGACATTGACATAGTAGCAGTAGAGGGATAAAATTATGAGAAGGGAAAACAGCAGAAAGATTCAAAAATATCCTCTTAAGAGCGGAAATTAAGGGAGTGGGCCATAGGGCTGGAGGCTACATTTAACTTTATTAGCCTTGTAATACCCTTAAAATTTTATGTATGTACTAGTTTGATTTTTTTTTGAGGAGGGGGTGGGGGTCCTAGAGCTTGAACTCAGGGCCTAGGCACTGTCTTGAGCCTCCCTGTGCTCAAGGCTAGTGCTCTACCACTGGAGCCACAGCACCACTTCTGGCTTTTTCTGTTTAATGTGATGCTGAGGAATCGAACCCAGGTCTTCAAGCATGCAAGGCAAGCACTCTACCACTAAGCTGCATTCTCAGCCCAGTTTTATTTTTTTTTAACAGCTTTCTGTCCACTCTGTAATTCCTGAACTTAAAAAAAAAAAACTCGGGCTGAGAAGGTGGCTCAGCTGTGGAGTGCTTGTCTTGCATGCATGAGGCTCTGAGTTCTATTCCTCAGCACCACATAAGCAGAAAAAGCTGGCAGTGGTGCTGTGGCTCAAGTGGTGTAGAGCATTAGCCTTGAGCTGGAGAGCTGAGGGACAGTGCCCCACAACTGACAAAAGAAAAAAAAGAAAAAAGAAAACCTCAGAGAGTCCTATCTGCCACACAAATGACTAATTTCATGCTTTTTTCCCCAAAAAACTACTTTTTGTATTCTTTATGTGAGCCCCTGTGTCTCACTCAACTAATATTAGCACCTGAGCCTTGAACACACTTTGAACTGTAGCCTCTTTCTATGCTAAGCATTTTCTTCTTTCCAAATCCATAACTCTCCTTTCAAACTCACCTCCTATTTCCTCCCTAAGCCTTCCCAATCTTTCTCCTACATCCTACAATCTTTCCTGAGTGAATCCTTCCTATATAGTTGTGGCTCTGGTCCCCTTGTAGACACTTATTGTTGCCTTTTCTTGTTGGTAATGTTTTTTGATGGAAGTCTTATCTCCTCAAATGTATTGTGGTCCATCCAAGTAAGAATCACATTTTATTATCGTTTTATATACATCTTCCACATCTACATCTGATAAATATCTGTTTAATATTCAGTGCTCACACAGCCATCAAAAAGCTTTCTGTTTTGAGATCGTTAACTCTTTATTCTGAGCATGTCTCTGTACTTTGGTCTGGATCTCAAATCTCTCTATCTTTGTCAGCCTTAGAAAGGTTGAAGGCCTAGGCCTTATCTCCTTGCTGGAGATAATTGTCTTTAGTTGCTCAATGTGCTAGTTGTTTTTGCAGAACATAATAGAGTCAATTCTTACCTTACAAATTTAAACAAAATTGCTTATATACTTTTCAGAAGTGTTACATTATATGGCTGATATGCTAATCTGTCATTACTATTACTACTTGAGAGATTTACCAATACTATTTCAGAGATTTATTGAACCTGCTTCCCTTATACCCCCTTGCTTCATAAAAACTCAAAGTAAACAAAGGTCTCTGCAGGCTCCATTTTCTCTTTGAACTATTTAAGAACAACCACCTGGCCAGTAGCCTGTGGGCTCGTGCCTGTAATTCTGGCTACTCAGGATGCTGAGATCTGAGTATTACAGTTCAAAACCAGCCTGGGCAGGAAAGTCCATGAGACTTATCTCCAATTAACCACCAGAAAACCAGAAGTGAAGTTGTGGCTCAAAGTGGTAGAGTGCTAGCCTTGAGTGAAAGAGCTCAGGGATAGTGTCTCAGGCCCCAAGTTTGAGCCCCATGACCAAACGGCCCCCCCAAAACAACAACAACCACCACCACCTGGACTCTAGTTTGCCTGCATTCTTTGAGAGGCTTTATCTGTGATGCATACTTACAAAGCTGGAGTTCCATTGTGATTTGAAACAGGTGGTTCTTTGTTTCTATTTTTGTTTTTCTGGTAGTACTAGGGATTGAACTTCATTGTTCATGTAAGCACTCTAGAACTTGAGCCGTGCCCCTAGTTCTAGGTTATTAATTAATTCTTAGTTTTTTAGAGAAGAAATTTTTGACAAAGGGTAGTCAAAACTTGGGCTCTATGCTCAGAAAAATATGTATGCATAAATATATTAAAGTATATGCTGAGCTGGCTATAATGGGCATGCTTTATATGAGTCTTTGTTTCTCACTCAACTAATATTAGCACCTGAGCCCTGAACTTACTTTGAGCTGTAGCCTCTTTCTGTGCTAAGCCAAGAGCTAAAATAAGAGCTGGGCATGCCCAGCTCTTGGGAGTCTGAGGCAGGAAGATTGAGAATTTGAGGCAAGCCTGGGCTGCATAGTGAATTCAAGACTAATCTGGAGCTGGGGGTGGCACTTGAGAGGCTACAGCAAATAGATTGTACTTCGAGGCCAGACCAGGCAAAATGTCTGAGAGACATGATCTCAACCAGTAAAAACCTGGGCACAGTGGTATGTACCTGTCATGGCAGCTTCATGGACAGTATAAATAAGACAGTCTCAGACTGACCTGGGCAAAAATCAAGTCTCTAAATGAAAAATAACAAAAGCAAAAGGACTGGTGGTGCATTCAAATAGTAGAATACTTGCCTAACAAGTGAGAAACAATGACTGGATTTGAGATGTATAGAGAGTCCCCCAACTCAAAAGGCAAAAATAAATAAAACAAATTCTATTAATTATCTATTACAAAGAATGTAAAACTGTTGGACTTTATGGTTGAAGCATTTCTTTCTGTTTTCCCCTGGAGCTTATTTGTAGGTATTTTGTGCCAAGAGGATAAGCTTGCATTCCCTAATTGCTGCATCGTCTGTGCTTGCTGGGCGTCCTGATGACATTTTAAATACATGGAAATTTTTGAATACATGAAAACGTCTATTGCTGATTCTCTGCTGTGTTTTGCTTTGGCACCTGCTCCTCTCTTCTTGGACTTTATCCCATTGCCTAATTCTGTACATTGTTTCCAAACCTTTCATTAACTATTGTTGGAAATTTTGCTTTTTAACCTCAGCGTCCCCGCTTATCTTTTGAACAGAAACAGAACTGACTCTGACTAGTAGGCATTTCCTAGAGTGAAAGTTCCCATCTTGCCTTTTCTGACTTTTCAGAGCATGAAATGGCTGAGCTAATCCTGTTGGCCTCAAGGCAAATGCCATGCAGAGGCCAACAAAGGAGAAAGCCTGTGCCCAGCTTGGATCCTCCACAGACCAGAGGGGGGATCTTTTCTACATTTTACCAACTTGCAGTGGGAAACCTACCCACCCCCGCTTTGTTTTGGCTGCAGTTATGAAAGAAATAAATTCTTGGAATATTCTCCCTGTATGACACAATCACTTTCTTTTTTCTATTTTTGAGACAGTTCTCACAGTGTAGTCCAGGCTGGCCTCAAACTATCCTCCTGCCTCAGCCTCCCAAGTGTTGGGATTATAGACCTTCACTGACACCCCCAGCTTGAAACCAAAATCTTCTTTGTGCCCTGGAAATTATTCTAGATAGATTTCCAGTGGTTGAGTGCTTTCCTGGAGTTGTAGAAATCAACCAAAAATATTTCAAGAATTTGAGGAAATGTCCTCCTGGTTGAATAGTTTTTTAAGCCAAACAAAAGTTGTTTGAGTGAGTTGAGCTGATTTATGCTTTATGTGAGGGGTTCTCTTAGTTATACAGTGACCTAGAAGCACTGACCCAGAGACACATACTTAAGATAGTTCTCTCTCTCTCTCTCTCTCTCTCTCTCTCTTCTTCTTCTTCTTCTTCCCCTCCCTCTATCACTCCCTCCCTCTCTCTCTTCCCTCTCTTCTTTCTCCTCTCTCTCCCCTCTCTCCCCTCTTTCTCTTTTCTCTCTCCTTTTACTGTGGCTTGAACTCAGGACCTTGAGCTCCAACTTTACTTATCTTTACTTATCTTGCTTCACCACTTGAGCCATGCCAGCATTTTGCTGGTAAATTAGAGATAGCTCTTGGTCTTTTCTGCCTGGGCTGGCTTTGAACTGCAGTCCTTCAGGTCTTAAACTCCTGAGTGGCTAAGATTACAGATGTGAGCCATAGCACCGAGCTCAGATAGTCTTACCCTTAAGGTAATAAGAGTCAGGCGTACTAATACTTTAATGTTATGTCCTTGCTATATTTCCATGGCTGGCACTGAAATATTTCATACAACGATGAGGAAATGATTTTATCCTTTTTGTAAAATGAGAAGCTTTTTGTAATGTATTGGGGGGATTCAGGTTCAAGGACTGTGTTGGGGAGGTACAGAGCAAGTTTACAGATTTTAGGGCAGACATTTGGTGGACTGATTTTTTTTCTTCCAGTTTTGGGGTTTGAACTCAGAATCTTAAACATGATAGACAGATGCTCTCTACACTTTTTTTTCATTATATTTTAAATGGTGTTTCTTGTTTTTTGTAGCCTTGGATTATAGTCTTCCTAGCTTTACCACCCAAATATCTGGGATCGCAGACATGTACCACTACACCCAACTTTTCCGATTGAGATGGAAGGCCTAGTAACTTTGCCTGTGTTGGCTTGGAACCTCAGCCCTTCTGATCTCTGTCTCCCAAGTAGCTGGGATTAATGGTGTGGGCTTATGAGTCTTATGAGCTGAATCTATCCTCAAATAGGATGCCTAGACAGAAAGGCAGAAAATCAAGCAGAAGGAATATGACAGAATAAGAAAAATAAAGAAAATGCTGTGAGACCCCAAAGAGCATCTAGCTAGTGAGATCAGAAAAGACTTCATGCAGAGGGGGATTATTTGAGACTACTTGAACAAGACTTTTACTAAGCATTTATTAGGAGAGAGAAGGAAGAGTCTCAATGGTGGGGAAATATGAGCAGAAATATACATATGAGATACATTTAAAACACATTTACAGAATGATTTGGATGACTAGCTGTGGAAGATAAACATAAGCACACTTGAAGATTTTTAGTTGCTGACCACTTTAGCTAGTGGAAAATCATATAACATTTTTTGAATGATAGTCAAAATTATGCTTCTAAAAACAGTCTCGGGCTGGGAATGTGGCTCGGTGTAAAGTGCTTGCCTTGCATGCATGAAGCCCTGGGTTTGAGTCCTCAGTACCACATACACACAGAAAAAGTCAGAAGTGGTACTGTGTCTCAAATGGTAGAGCGCTGGCCTTGAGGAAAAAGAAGCTCAGTGACTGTGCCCAGAACCAGAGTTCAAGCCCCAGGACTGAAGAGAAAAAAAAAAAAAAAAAAAACTAAAACAGGCTCACATTTAAAGAGGGAATGGTAAAAATAAAAAAAGAAATAGGTGGTTTTATAGAGGGGTGGCATAGTTTAAACTGTTATTATGTTTTCTATACTTCAGGGGTTATAACAAAAATTTTCAGATTTCTACAGGTTCTCTTTCCCTCCCCCTTTTCCCCCCACCCCCAGTTATGGGGCTTGAACTCAATGCCTGAGTGCTGTCCCTGAGCCTCTCTGTGCCCAAGGCTAGTGTTCTACCACTTGAAGCATAGCACTACTTCCAGTTTTTGAGTGGTTAACTGAAGATAAGAGTCTCATAGGGACTTTTCTGCCTGGGCTGGCTTCAAACCATGATCCTCAGATCTCAGCCTCCTGAAAAGCTAGGATTACAGGCATTGGTGCCTGATTCTCCAGGTTCTTTATAATGACTAGCAACCGTTCATGTCAGTTCATAGGATCTCTGTCCAGTGTTTTCTGAAATATGCATGTAAGCAGCTCTTGTAGAAAAAAAGGCACTAAAATATACCTTAATCTCCTTTTATCTTCCTTTGTAAAAATATCTCTTTTAAAAACTAGAAATTTAGCTGGACGCCAGTGGCTCACCCCTGTAATCCTACCTACTCAGGAAGCTGAGATTTGAAGATCATGGTTCAAAGCCAGCCCAGGCAGGAAAGTTCATGAGACTCTTATCTCCAATAAACCACTAGAAAACTGGAAGTGGTGCTGTGGCTCAAGTGGTAGAGTGCTTGCCTTTAGCTGAAGAGCTCAGGGACAGCACCAAAGCCCAGAGTTTGAGCCCCATGACCGACAAAAAAAAAAAAAAAAAACCTAGAAATTTGCCACCAGCCTTTCTTAGACATTTATCTAATACAGTAAAAATGTCTTTCTTGGTTTCAAGGTAAAAATGTTAAGTACCATCAAGATAGCCTATAAAGGGCTGGGAAGGTAGCTTAGTGGTAGAGCGTTTGCCTTGCATGCCTTAGGCTCTAGGTTCAATTCCTCAGCACCACATAAGTAAAAAAAAAAGCCGGAAGTGGCGCTGTGGCTCAAGTGGTAGAGTGCTAGCCTTGAGCTGAAGAGCTGAGGGACAGCGCCCAGGCCCAGAGTTCAGGCCCCACAACCGGACCACTTCCCCAAAAAAAGCTTTCATCCTATCCCTATCTTAGCTAAAAATAAATACATACCTATATAAATACATAAATAAAATTTCTTAATCCCATTCCTGGATACATATTGACTAAATACCCCCATGGCATATAATTGGATCTGTCTATAGACATAGTGGTTTGGTTTAGGTATGATTTAAGTGTCCAAAGTTTCATGCCTTGAAATTTAAAAACCTATTGGAAGCTAACTGGTGTGTAAAAATGGGGCCTTTGGAAAGTGATTAGGAATAGACAAGGTTATTAAATGGATAGCATCCAAAATGTAAGGTAATACAACAAAATTAACAAAGGACTTCCACTCATCTGGTCGAATCACTACTAAATAACCCCATGCTGCTGATCATATATATGGTATATAGGTGTACACCCGAGGGAAACCAGGAGGTTGACACAAAACTAGAGGGAATCAGGGAAAAACATACAACAGCAGGACCCATCAGCTGCACTGGACATTGATCAAAATGAACTAAGCAACTCAATGGCAGCAATGGGAGGGAGGGAACAAGTGGGAAAGAGAGAACAGCTGATGCTATGCAAAACAAAAGAAATGTACATATCAGCCAATGTGGAAGAAATGACTGTATTGCAAAGCTCATAGAACCCATAAATGTTATAGACCATGATAGACAGTTTGCCCCATGAAAGTTGGATGTGTTTGTGACTTTAAGCATCACTATCCCACAATACTGTGAAATTTGAGAAATTATATAATCATTTAATCACAATAAAGAATTTGGGGGGAAAAAAGGATAGCAGCCCCAAGACTGAATCCTAGTGACTTTAAGAAAATGGAGAGGGAAGAAGGGAGAGAGAGAGAGAGGGAAAGGAGAGAGAGAGAGCAAGCATAAAATCAGAGGAGGGGGGACACTCCTTTGTCTTGTCATGTTATGCTCTGCACCATCTCGGGACTCTACCAGTAAGAAGGTTATCAGCAGATATGACTCTTTGACTTTGGACCTTAAGACCTATAAACCAAAATAAACCCCTTGTGTTTGCTACTCACCTAGTCTGTGGTATTGTGTTATTGATGACAGAAAACAGACTAACTCAGAGTAATAAAGGCTTCCTGGAATACTTGTCTCACTCAGAGGAGAAATAGTGAAGGCCATAAGTGCTCTTCACTCATGTATTTCACAGTTACTCTATGAATGGCAATATTCTAAATCACATAACTATACAGTATTTTTGTTTACTTGGGTGTTTACTTGGGTTATTTTGGAGGCAAGAATCCTACTATGTAGCTTAAGCTGGCCTAGGACTCACTGTCTAGCCCAAGCTGGCCTTAAACTCATTATCCTCTTTCCTCAGTCTCCCAAGTACTGAAGTGTATACAGCTATACCTAGCTATTTATTTTTTGAGATGAGGTCTCACTATGTTGCACAGTGCTTACACTAAAAATGTTAACACCTGGCCTTAAGTAATCCCCTTCCTTAGTTTTCCCGAGTAGCTATAACTACAGTCAAATACCACCATAGATTATTAGAGAGAATTTGAATTAAAAATTTTAATATGCTTTAAAAAGAGGGTGCTGACATCTGAAGAAGGAAGGATCATATTGTGCCAATTAAAAATTGATGGCTGAGTACACACAGGGATAGAAATACTTGAATACAGATCAAAAATTTTTAATTAATAAGTTTTTTTATTGTGAAAATACCGTAGAGAGAGGTTACAATTACATGAGCAAGGTAATGAGTACATTTCTTATCAAGCATTGTTGCCTCCTCCTTTGTTTCCCCTTACCATCCCTGCCCTCCTATCCCCCCCCCCCATCAAATTTCAGGTGATGGTAGTTAGATAGCCCAACAGATGACTGAAAATGAATAGCTAATAATGTACGCCTGAGAATTCTTTCATGATTCAGGAAAGCTACTGGGAAGAGATGGGATTTTATTTCCCTCCCCCAGCCCTTATTCAGGTTTTAAGATTGAGGAGGCTAATCTGAATTGTATTTTCCAGGTACATCCTTTCATCACTATCACAAAAATGGCTTATTTATTTATTTACTTTTTTTTTTTTTTTGGTCGGTCATGGGCCTTGAACTCTGGGCCTGAGTGCTGTCCCTCAGCTCTTCAGCTCAAGGCTAGTGCTCTACCACTTGAGCTACAGCGCCACTTCCAGTTTTCTGGTGGTTTATTAGAGACACGGAGTTTAAGCCTGGGCTGGCTTTGAACCACGATCCTCAGATCTCAGCCTCCTGAGTAGCTAGGATTACAGGCATGAGCCACCAGCACCCAGCTAAAAGTGGCTTATTAATATTGCTTTTCCACCATGTGCCTACCTTGGTAATGTCTGAACAGTAGATTTTAATTTAAAACTATTTCAAATTAGCTATCTTTCTATGGCAAATGCTGTTCTCCCAGGATTCCACAGCATCTGCCTAGTTCTGGGACTCTTCAAGTTTGAGAAGTTTGTGGTGAAACTGACCCATTCACTATGTTTCTTCCATTTTCACCATGTTTTTTTAATTTCTAGTGGGTTCCTCCACTTCAGAACAAAGATTTGAAAACTTTCTTTCCATCTTGAGATCTAAAGGAAAGCAACATAGCTGGTGCAGTAGGCCAAAATTGAATGCCCTGAAAGCATCTAGATACTAACATTTTTGTCAGACTACTCTTAGAAGAATCAGGATTTTTTTTCACAGAAAACCAAGCCATCTTCTTATAAGCAGCTGCCATTGTTTGCATTAGGAATTGGGAGCCTTTTGATTTTACTCACAACCAGTTTCTTTACAAAAACCAGGTTGCTGGGTGCTTCAGCTCAATGTCACATGTCCTAAAATAAACATTGCCTTTAGACTTAGTGGAACACCTGTAAAATTGTTGGCCTATCACCTTTGCTCTAGGGGCTTTTCCTTAGTCCTTGAAGCTTCATCTTTCTTTCCCTATGTAAATGGTAATATGGCTGTGATTGTAGTGAAATACCTCCATGATGTTCTTGAAGCTTAGACAGGCTTTGAGTTTGAATGCTGGACAGGGTTGGAGTTGGATCTTTCCTCTCTGGGGTCAGGGCTTGCCTTTTCCTTCCATGCTGGCCCTAGCTGACTTGGCTATGTAATGCTGTACACTGAAATGTACAGGTGCTCATTTGACAGGAGCTTTTTACCCTTTAGAAGCTGGGCTCCCTAATGAGAATGTAGGCTCATAGAGCAGTAATTCACGTGTAGGTGGCCTATAAGGAAAGTTTTAACAAAAGAGTTGGTTAAGAAGCTGATTTATTTTCTTGCTTTAACTCTCTTGTCATGTGCTAAGAGGGGGCGGAAGGGGAGGGGAAGGTGGGGAATGGTGCTGCTGAAAGCATTTATCTTCATTTCTGCCATCTCCCAGTGTTTATTACCCTGTGATCGACAGATGAGGAAAGCTGCCAGTCAAACCCACGTTCAGCACATTTCCATTTCCCTTCATTGCAAATTTTAGGCTTTTGAAATCTGCATCCTCTTTGCAGCAGTAAAGGTCATTTCCCTCCTGCTGCTGACAAGTCCCTCTAGTCCAGTTCCACTCGCTTGTGCTTCTACCAAACAATAAAAGCTGCAGGGGTCTCAGCAGTTCAAGACAAGTGATTGGTGAGAGCTATTCAGTGTTTGAGTCAGCCAAGTGCTCGCTTTCTTACCTTTTCCCATCAGTCCTTTTCCCTGCCAATATTTGTCTACTGTTTGTGACCAAGGCACAATGAGAGGATGACCATTTTCCTGCCTAACCAAGGAACACCCATCCCCCACCTCCCAGGTCTGTGCTCTCATTTCTAGAGAGGTTATTGGGGCTTAAATACAAGAAAGGACACGCTATAGAGGATGTGTATGTGGAAGTTGAATGATTCTTAATAGTTTTATTCACCTGCGTATTTTCTGTCAGGGGTAGAGGTTTTGAGGAAATCCCTAACTGGTGGGAGTGATTGCTTGGTATTTTTGTAAGTTTTTTCCCCCTGTTTTTCTAAATGCTGTGGGTTTTTCAGAATGCTGTTTCTAATAATCTTTCAGTAACATGAATTCTTATGAGCTTATTTGTTTTTGTCTAAAATAGTGTTTGTGGGTGGAAGAAAGGTAATGATATTCATTTCTTTCAAAATGGATGTTCTGCTTTCATAATTACCTGTCCCAATTACATCATTAGTGTAAGTACAGGTAATTGCTTCATTAGGACATATGTATTGAAGAAGGGCAAGTCTACAAAGTGGTGATGAAAATGGGCCTTAGCCTTTTCATCTACCCACACAGGAGCATCTTAGCTTGACTTTAGAGATCTAGGAGCTACCAGATGCCCTGCCAGTAACCAAGATTAGGACATAGTCTTTTTTTTTTTGTCAGTGGTGGGGTTTGATCTCTGGGCCTGGGCACTATCCCTCAGCTCTTCAGCTCAAGGCGAGCACTCTACCATTTGAGCTACAGCACCACTTCCGGTCTTCTGGTGGTTTATTGGAGATAGGAGTCTCACGGACTTTCCTGCCCAGGCTGGCTTTGAACTGCATTCCTCAGATCTCAGCCTCCTGAGTAGCTAGGATTACAGATGTGAGCCACCAGCTTAGGATATAGTCTTAATGTGATGGGAGGAAGGAATGAGAATCCAGTAAGGAAGCCTACTCCTTTTATTTGGTATGGTAACAGGTTGCGGAACTCCATTTAGCACTGGTACATTGAAAGCATTATAACTGAATCATTAGCGTTCATTCTGTTAGGAGGCAAAGTAATCACATAGCAGCCTCACTACCATCAAGCTTTCTGAGGCTCACTAGTTAAGATGGCATGGACATTCTCTAAGCCAGGCAAAGAGGTTGGTCAATCATGGGAGAGGTTGATGGGAGAAGGTAAAGGGAGTTGTTTGATAAATATAGAGTTTCAGATTTTCAGGACAAGATGGTACTGGAGATGTTTCATGGCAGTATATACTTAACCATATCAAACTACACTTTTAAATATGGCTAACATAGTAAATTTTCTTTTTGTTTGGGGGGTGGGGGGAGGGTTCCTGTCATGGGGCCTGAACTCTGGGCCTGGGCACTGTCCCTCAGCTCTTCAGCTCAAGGCAAGCTCTTTACCATTTGAGCCACAGTGCCATTTCCAGTTTTCTGGTGGTTTGTTGAAGATAAGAGTCTCACGGACTTTCCTGCCCAGCCTCCTGAGTAGCTTGGATTGATTACAGGCATGAACCACCGGTGCCTGGCTATCACAATTTTTTAAAAGGCAATCCCAGATTATTTGTACTACTTACACTTTTCTAAATGGTTAGTCTCTACCTACCTGTGGGCCTAATAGACATAGATTAATTTTTTTCTCCTCTTAGTCTGTTACAAACCTTATGCTGATGCTGTCACACAATCATGGTTTGAATTACTTTGAGAAAATGTTTTATGAGTTTTAGAAATATTTCATAGCGTTTCTTTTCTTTCCTTGTGTACTGTGAATATGATAGGCTTTACTAATTTCCATCTTTGACTCTAAGGTTATCATTTGTTTTACTCAACACTTTTGCCCTCAGTAATGCCTTTCTAGGTTCTGCCACTAAAGTTCGTGATTTGTATGTAGACCAGTATGACCCTTGTTCTTTAGAGCAGGCACTTCGTAGTTTTTAACAGTGTTGGACAATAAAATTATGTTGATTTAGGTGGCTAATTCTTGGAAAAATTATATGTAGCCATTGAAGTCTATATATTATATAATGACTGTCTCAACATTAGATTAAGTGACTAATAGAGTATTCATTTAACCAACCTAAATCCATTAAACAGTTTAGTATTTTACTCAAAATATATTCTATGCCACAATCATAGACACTTACATTCTGTCTTTTTTTGTGTTTGGGTGTGGGTGGGTTTTTTGTTTTTGTTTTTTTTTTTTCTCTGTTATGGGTCTTGAACTCTGGGCCTGGGCACTGTCCTTGGGCTCCTCAGCTCTACTACTTGAGCCACAGTGCCACTTCCGGTTTTCCAGTGGTTAATTGGAGATAAGAGTCTCACAGATGTACCTGCCTGGGCTGGCTTTGAACTGTAATCCTCAGATCTCAGCCTCCTAAGTAGCTAGGATTACAGGCCTGAGCCACCAGCCATTCTGCGTTTAAAAAAAAAAAAAAGCCAAGCACTGGTGGCTCACGCCTGTAATCCTCGCTACTTAGGAAGCTGAGATCTGAGGATCGTAGTTGCATGCTAGCTAGGGCAGGAAAGTCTGTGAGACTCTTATCTCCAATTAGCCCCCTGGAAAACTGAAAGTGGCATTGTGGCTCAAAGTGGTAGAGCACTCATCTTGAGCAAAATAGCTGAGAGATAGCACCCAGGTCCTCAGTTCAAGGGCCATCACCACCACCACCAACAAAATTATGTCCCCTTATACTCCCTTTTATTTTGGTCTCAGGTACTTAACTATAGATAATATATTCAGAATTGATCTTTGAAACTGTACATTTTCTTTCCAAAAGAAATAATTGTTTTCCTCAAGTGCTTTTTCTGATTGCTAGGTTTCTGTGCAATATGTTCTCTATAAAATAACTAATACTTAATTTTCATATGAACCTGTAATTCATTTGTAAGCATACAGTGAAATATTTTTCAGCTATAAAAAGAAATGAAATATTGACACATGCTGTAATGTAGCATGGATGAACCTTGAAAACATTGTGCAAGGTAAAAAGAAGCCAGAGGGCTGGGAAGGTGGCTCAGTGGTAGAGCATGCATGAGGCCCTGGGTTTGATTCCTCAGCACCACATAAGCAAAAAGAAAAAAAAAGCCGGAAGTGGTGCTGTGGCTCAAGTGGCAGAGCGCTAGCCTTGAGCTGAAGAGCTGAGGCACAGCGCCCACACCCAGAGTTCAGGCTCCACGACTGGACCAAAAAAAAAAGAAGAAGCAGCAGAAGAAGCCAGAAATAGAGGTCTACCTAGTATATATTGTATGATTCTATTATATGAAACAAAACTATAGCAAGAAGAAGTAGATTAATGATTGCCTTGGGTTAGGGAGACAGTGGGGCTGTTAATGGGTACCACTTTGGGAATATGATAAAAATGTGTAGTGATTGTTACCACAGAACTGATTTGGAGCTAGGCACCTGTGGCTTATGCCTGTAATCATAGATAGCTATTGAGGAGGCTGAGATCTGAGGATCATGGTTCTAAGCCATTCAGGAAAGCCCATGAGACTATCTCCAATTTAACTGCCAAAAAGCTGTAGGTGGAGCTGTGGCTCAAGTAGTAGAGCATTAGCCTTGAACAAAAAAGCTCAGGGACAGGGCCCAGAAAAATTGGGAAGCCGAGTGCTGGTGGTTCATGCCTGTAGTCCTCAGGAGGCTGTGATCTGAGGATCACAGTAAGTTGTTTAGTTAGACCGGCCCCAGACTTTCTAGGCTTAGCTCTACTGACCAGTTAGCAAGCCAAATCTTGGCTCCTATATAACAACCAAATAGAAAATAGTTCTTGTGTCTAGTTTTTGCATCTTGAGTTTCTCCACTCCCTTTTTTTCTTGCAATGTTAGTGATTGAACCCAGGGTGTCCTGCTTGCTAGGCAAGTTCTCTGCCAGTACATCAGGCCCCATTCTTTGTTTTTGTTTTTTCCTTTTTTTTTTGGGTCCGGTCGTGGGCCTGAACTCTGGGCCTGGGCACTGTCCCTCAGCTCTTCAGCTCAAGGCTAGTGCTCTACCACTTGAGTCACAGCGCCACTTCTGGCTTTTGTTTTTCTGCTTATGTTTTGCTGAGGAATCGAACCCAGGGCCTCATGCATACAAGGCAAGCACTTTACCACTGAGCCACCTTCCCAGCCCTAAGCCCCATTCTTACTCTACCTTCTGAGCATCAGCACAGTCAGACATGGCCATTTTAAATTATTCAGTCTCAAATAAAACAGATCTTGTAGAACTGAAATATAATTTAATCGTTTCCTTCTTTGCAAGTTGCCCTTTTTTACCCTCCCCAAATTAGCTTTTCTGATAGATTTGCTAATGATTCCTATTGTTCAGTATTTTCACCGAACTGTTGAATCATACTCTTCATTTCCCTGCTGCTAGAATAGATCTTAGAGAGAGGCTAAGAAGCTGTTTTGGTAAAAGGTTCCTAATTCTTCTTTCCTAGCAACAGAATAGAGGAGTTTGAGGCAAGCAGGGATAGATAGATTCATGCAAATGCTCAGACTTGGTAGACCTAGCATGTGATCATCACAATATTATAACTTATTCCTAGACATATTATATATTTAAATCTCTCTCACCCCTTCCCTCTTCCCCAATCTCTGTTAGCTTCTGTCTTTCTGTCTCTCTCTTTGTCTAGATGGGATCTTATTATGTAGTTCAGGATACTCTTAAATTGATGTCCTCCTGACTCAGTCTTCTGAATGCTAGGATTGTAGCTGTAAGCCAATATGCCCAGTCTCCTAGACACATTTCTTTTTTTTCTTTTTCTTCCTCTTAGACACATTTTTGATGCTTACAGCCAACAACTTAAAAAACGTGACTTGGAGAATGAGAATTAACAGTTTGGTTTGTGCCATTGTTATTTCCTCATAGTTAGAGAGGACTGCTGAATTTAAGTTTTCATTTCTACTTTCTGTTAATTTTTGGGGGAGACAAGGCTCAACATGTCCCCAACCTGTCTCAGCCTCTTAAGTAGCTAGGATCATAGGCATATAGAACCCATACTGCTTTGTTTATATATCATAGAGTAATCTATTCTTTTGCACTGAGCATCCGAGCGAAGGTTTCAGAGATTGTATGATACATGTGAACTTTCATGTCTTTATACATATAACAGTTGCTATTGCTTCTGTCTTTAAGAGCATTAAGCAATGCCTTGGGGTCTTTTATTTTTCAAATACCCTCCTTCCTTCCCTTCTTCCCTCCCTCCTCCTTTCTTTCACTGGTTTTGAACTCAGGGATTCACTCTTGTGTACCACTGGAGTCATGCCCCTAGCCCTTTTTATTTGATTTATTTATTTATTTATTGTCGGTTGTAGGGCCTGAACTCCAGGCTGTCCCTCAGCTCTTCAGCTCAAGGCTAGCCTACTACCATTTGAGCCACAGCACCACTTCCAGCTTTTTCTGCTTATGTAGTGCTGAGGAATCAAACCCAGGGCCTCATGCATGTACCACTGAGCCACCTTCCCAGCCCCTCAGATGATTTTTTGCACTTGCCTGGGCAAGACCCAAACCTCAATCCTCCTACCTGTACCTTCTGCAAAGCTGGGATTTCAGTCATATACCACCACACCCAACCCTCTTAATAGACCATTTTGTTTGTTTGTTTGTTTTGTGTATTAGTACTCAGCTCTGGGTTACTTTTTTTTTTTTTTTTGGTCAGGCGTGGGGCTTGAACTCTGGGCCTGGCTGCTGTCCCTGAGCTTTTCAGCTCAAGGCCAGTACCCTACCTCTTGAGCCACAGTGCCACTTCTGGTTTTCTGGTGGTTAATTGGAAATAAGTCTTGCCAACTTTCCTGCCCAGGCTAGCCTGCTTTGAACTGTGATCCTCAGATCTCAGCCTCAGAATAGCTAGGATTATAGGTGTGAGCCAACAGCACCCATTCAGAGGAGTAGCCAGGGAGAGCCCTGGAGAGAGTTCTCTTTTTTTTGTGAAGGGCAGGGTGGAGTTCAGGTTTGGGTGGAGGGCATTCTGCTAATGTACCTGGGGGCTAGAGATAGTGCTGAGGGCCTAGATTGTCAAGCCCAAATAGAAGACATACTAGCAGTTTCAGTCTTAAAAATTTAGCCGGGCGCTGGTGGCTCACGCCTGTAATCCTAGCTACTCAGGAGGCTGAGATCTGAGGATCACCGTTCAAAGCCAGCCCGGGCAGGAGAGACCATGAGATTCCTATCTCCAATAAACCACCAGAAAGCCGGAAGTGGCACTGTAGCTCAAGTGGTAGAGTGCTTGCCTTGAGCTGAAGAGCTGAGGGACAGCGCCCAGGCCCAGAG
>NW_012267341.1:1715033-1726809 GCF_000151885.1 Dipodomys ordii
AAGTGGTAGAGTGCTAGCCTTGAGCTGAAGAGCTGAGGGACAGCGCCCAGGCCCAGAGTTCAGGCCCCACGACCGGACCAAAAATAAATAAATAAATAAATAAAAAAGAAAAGAGAAATGTTCCATCTAATGGATGGAGGCCAGGGATGTGGCTAAAAGTTCTACAGAATTATATAGCCCCAAAATACTAATAGTGTGGAGATTGAGAAACCCGGGGTCTAGTTTGTACTGTCTTTTTATTGCATGGAAGAATCTGGGGCCTTAGAAGTCTCTCAGGAGTTGGTGTCTGAGGCTGAGTGCCTCCTCTGTAAATGTTTTTTGCCTCAGTCTATTAACTGGACCTGGAACATTTCCTATACCTTCAGTTTAGTGGCCAGCAGTCTACTAAACAGGATGATATGTTTTCTTTCTGTTGTTTCCAAGAGACAGGCTCAGTTGGCCTGCAGTTCTTCCAGAAGAAAACCTGGTGACAATTTTCTAATCTGTTGCTGGCATCTTTCACTCCCTAATCTGTGTTTACTCGGCAGTGAAAATCGACTCTCTGGTGCCAGGCTCTGTTCCTCCTTAGTACTTTGGCACCATTGGTAGAGAACCCCTCCCTAGTCTCTTCACAGTGCCACCCTACACATTTATTTCATTGCACAGCTGTTCTCCAGAAGAAGTCTCTTGAGCATAGACTGTACAGGATGCTGCTGGAGCCAGGGGCTGGATTCTCAATATTTGAGTTACCAGTTGTAGATCCAGTACTAAGAAAGCATCTGGTTATTCTTGAACTGTTTCCCTGTCTGTAATTCTCACACCCTTTCCAGAATAGGCTCCTAGAAAATAGTTTATTTGTTCAATTTATTTTTTTTTCCTCTTAGCAACAAGCATTTCTTTCATCATATATAAAGAAAACTCATGTACCTCCTTTTTTGGGTTATATGCATTTCTAATAAAAGTAGAGGAAATGGTGAGGAATTAAAGCTATTTTAGAGGTTAATAGTCAATGGGAGATGTCAGTCACCTAAATAATAGGTGCGTAAGTATGGAAAACAATTCAGGACTAGGAAAGTGGTTCAGTGGTAGAGTGCTTGCCTTGTATGCATGAGGCCGTAGGTTCAATTCCTTAGCACCACATAAGCAGAAAAGGCCAGAAGTGGCACTGTGACTCAAGTGATAGAGTGCTAGCCTTGAGCTGAAGAGCTGAGGGACAGTGCCCAGGCCCAGTGCCCAGGCCCAGAGTTCAGAAAGAAAAGAAAACAATTCAGAAGCTAATACCATAGACCCTGGATCATAATGAAGACATTCTTTCAGGTAACTAAGTTGTGGACCTTGTAACTAAAAACTGATTTGCATTATTAAAGAGACCTCAAAAACAAAACACAAAAGTTCCTTTTAAGAGAACAAGAGAAAGCTGGGCCTGTAATCCTACCTACTCTGGAGGAGGCTAAGATCTGAAGATTGTGATTCAAAGCCAGCCCAAGCAGGAGACTCTTATCTCCAATAAACTACTCAGAAAAGGCTGGAAATAGTGCTTTGGCTTAAGTGGTAGAGAGCTAGCCTGAAGCCAAAGAAGCTCAAGGACAGCACCCAAGCCCTGAGCTCAAGCCCAGGACTTGCACATGAGTGTACACATAAACACAGAGAAAACCTGGGAAACTTACTCTGTTATGAAATGAATAATTACCTCATCTAACTATTAAAGGCAGCAGGACCTCAATAGGGATTAGAGGTCAGTGGGCACATGGGTTATGTCCCCAGATGCTGCTGTCTTTGGCTTTTAAACAGATAACTGTTTTGGAACGGTCTTTGAATTTGCAAGATTTGAACACTTTTAGGGTGCTGGCCTATCTAGAATAGAGTTGTTGTTTTTTTAACTTTTAAGTATTATCTGCCTAAGGCACTTTTTGGGTTTTTCTTTTTTGTTTTCATTTTCATTTTTGTTTTCATTTTCATTTTTGTTTTCTTTTGTGGGGGTGGGGTGGGGAAAGTAGATTTAGGGCCTGGGTGCTGTCCCTGAGCTTTTTCACTCAAGACTAGCAGCTCTCTACCATTTTGAGCCACAGCACCACTTCAGGTTTTCTGGTGATTAAGTGGAGACTAAAGGCTCATATGGAGCCAGGCACCGGTGGCTCACACCTGTAATCCTAGCTACTCAGGAGGCTGAGATCTGAGGATCACAGGTCAAAGCCAGCCTGGATAGGAAAGTCCACTCTTATCTCCAATAAACCACTAGAAAACTGGAAGTGGCGCTGTGGCTCAAGCGATAGAGCGCTTGCCTTGAGCTGAAGAGCTGAGGAGCAGCGCCCAAGCCCAGAGTTCAAGCCCCACAACCAACCAAAAAAAGAAAAAAAAAAAAGGCTCATGGAGTTTCCTGTCCTGGCTGGCCTTGATTCTTCATCCCCAGAGCTCAGCTTCCTGAGTAGCTAGGATTACAGGTGTGAGTCACTGGCACCCAGCCTAAGGCACTTTTCATACATTTTTTCTTAACCATAATATATCATAGGTATACATATAATACATAGCTTATACTCTGATCTTTGGAAGGGGAACAGGTGACTGTAACTAAGTATTGAGGGCCTTTTAGCCCCCTACAAACTAGTTTTCACCATTAGGAAGGCAATGAATACCGCTTATGTTGAAAATGCATAACATAGAAGTAACATCACTATGCAGATAAAATTATTTATACCTTTTCCTACAAATTAAAACTGAGACAGTAACAGTTAACTAATTTTGACAAATGTCTACTGCTACTATGACTTGGTATAATTGGGTAAGAGTTAAAAGAATACTTTTCATTGCTTATATGGAAGACATTTTCTTAACTGAACAATCTGTCATTTGAGAAGAAAATAAGGGGACCCACTAGGAGTAGCACAGCAATAATTAAGAGTTTTGTAAAAGATATATATTGTTCATATATTGCCTTTGCAGTGATAGGCAGAGAGGAGAGATTAGGTAAGAATTCAGCTATCAGATTGTCCATTGTTTCAAGACTAATAATTGCTAATAAATTCAATTTCTCAAAGGAGTTGCTTTGTAGCTGAGAACACCATTTAGGTTATACAGCATATAAGAATGTTCTATTCTCCATGAAGGATTGGCTCTGTCTGATGAGAAGGTTGGTTGTGTATGAAATGCACCTCGGAAGGAGGAGGAGGAGAAAATGACATGTTCATGTAAATGAAATACAACTGCAAATTAAAGTGTCACCCTGTTAAAAAAAATCCATTTTTTTATTTAATTGGTTACCAAGGAAAAATGTCATACAGAAGTGCATATCTCAGGGAAAGTTAAACTGAAATATTACAAGTGAATCTAGATACAAGGAAGTTCCTGGAAGAGATTATAAAAGATTGCCTTAATAAATATATTCTGATGCTGCAAAGCTAGGCTCATATATATCTGTTGTGTTACATGCCAGGGTTCCAAAAGAGATGAGCAAATATTACCTTATTTGTTCTTTACATCCTTTATCCAAAATCAGCTAGATACTAGCTGTTCCTTTGGAGAAAACCTCCTTTTGAGATGTTTTATAGAAAGAAGGTCATGTACAAAGGAAGGATAAAATAGGAAGGGTTGGTTATTAAGATTATATTTACATGTAGAATTATTTCTAGTGAAACATTTCTGATTTCTTTTTGAGATGAGGACTTGCCAAATGTGACTCCTCAGATTGTTGTTTGGTTTTTTTTGGGGGGGGCGGGGGGGTGTCTGGTCGTGGGCCTGAATTCTGGGCCTGGGCACTATCCCTCAGCTCTTCAGCTCAAGGCTAGCGCTCTACCACTTGAGCCACAGCGCCACTTCCGTCTTTTTTTTTTCTGCTTATGTGGTGCTGAGGAATCAAACCTAGGGCCTCATGCATGCAAGGCAAGCGCTCTACCACTGAGCCAACTTCCCAGCCCCTCAGTTTTCTTTAACCTTAGTATGGTTCTTTCTCTTCTTTGCTACTAGTCTCAGTGTTGTTTTGTATTCTACATTGAAAACATGCAGATACATGCTGTAATGTGCTCTTTGTCTTCTTCCCCTCAGGGGCAGTGATTGGTGATGGACAGTCTGCCGTAGCCAGTAACATTGCCAATACGACCTACCGGCTCCAGTGGTGGGACTTCACTAAGTTTGATCTTCCAGAAATCAGTAATGGTAAGCCAACATAAAAAAGGAATGTTTGTGGAGAGGTTGTTAGTGAAATGAGCTCCCTTCCCATAGCTTAGTCCACTCCTTCCCATCTCCACAGCTTAGCATGCTGCTCCCTTCCTAGGCAACACTAGGCCCATGTAGTAAAGGCAGTAAATAATCAACTTCCAACCCCCTTTGCCTTGGAATGGCATTTTTCCAGGCCAGCTACCACCATATAAGGCAACAAGAGCCCCTTAGAGCGACCTTCAGGTCTGGGCACCTACAGGACCCCTTATCTACTATTTGGATAGCAGCCATAAATCCTAGTCTATACCATGATGAAGCCCCGGGCCCACATGTCCACACCAGCGTCTCTGCCTCCTAGCCCCTTCTAGCTCCTCCTAAGCCTCCTAGGTTATATAGGTCACCTCAGACAATAACTGGTGTTTCTTCTCACTTCTCCCTTGTGAGAAGAGGTCTGACTGGCCCCTTTCCTAGCAATAAACCTTTCTTTGTTCTTTGTACCTGGATGTCTGCGTGGTTATCTGGAAAAGTCTAATAATCTTTCAGAGGTATATTGCTGATGATCCAGAAATAAAAAATTCAGGTAGCACTGGAGTTTTTTTTTTGTTTTAAATCATCTTGTTGAGTAGTTGATGACCATGAACGGGTCCTAATAGCTCTTCCATAGCTCCCAGTTAAGAAATGAATGCCAGGAGGCTGAGGTCTCAGGAGGCTGAAATGTAAAGGATCATGATTCAAAGTGAGCCTAGGCAGAAAAGTTTGAGACTCCATCTCCACCTATTCAGCAAAATGTGGGATTGAGCTGGGCACTGGTGGGTCATACCTGTAATCCTACTCAGGAGGCTGAGATCTGAGGATCTCAGTTCTAAGCTAGTCCTGACAGTAAAGTCTAAGAGACTCTTACCTTATCTCAAAGTGATAAGAGTGCTAGCTTCCAGGGAAAAAGCTCAGGGACAACATCCAAGCCCTAAATTCAAGCCCCACAACTGACAAAAAAAAAAAAATTTGGACTGGCAGTATGGCACAAGTAGCAGAGTGCCAGCTGTGAGCAAGAAAGCCAAGTGAGAGCACAAGCCCTGGGGTCAAGCCTTGGTATTGGAACAAAAAGAAAAAAGAGAAATTTGAATAGATCATTCAGGGCATTTACCTTGAACATTTGCCCAGAGGAATTTGTCTACCAAGTAATTCATGGACTCAATGCCTGAAATTTAGATGGATCTGAGAGGAAAATGACGAGAAAAAGAAGGGAGTGTAAGAACTGAGAGCTCTATCTTACCTTGAAAGACTGTACTGATATTAAGCTCCTTGATAAATCCAGAACTGAATGGGTATGGGATAGTATGGATATGGTGTGTGTGTGTGTGTGTGTTGGTGAGTGTGTGTGTGTGTGTGTGTGTGTGTGTGTGTGTGTGTGGTCTGTCATGGGCTTTAGCTCAAGGCCTGGGATAGTATGGATATGGTTGAGACCTGGTGTGGGGGTGTGTTTTGTCTGTCATGGGCTTTAGCTCAAAGCCTGGGCTCTGTCCATGAGCTTTCTTGCTTGTCTAGTGTTCTACTACTTTGAGCCACAGCTCCACTTCTGTTTTTTTGGTGGTTAATTATAGATAAAAATCTCAGGGACTTTTCCTGCCAGGGCTGGCTTAAAATCTCAATCCTCAAAAATCTCAGCCTCCTGCGTGGCTAGGATTACAGGCCTGAGCCACTGGCACCTAACTATCTATTTTTTTATTATTATGATTAAGTAGTTATACAAAGAGATTACAAATCCATAAATCAGATTATGAGTACAATTCTTCTTGATAATGTCACCCCTTCCATTATCCTTCCCAATCTTTCACCCTCCCATCCCTACATAGTTACATAGTTCCAATTTTTACATAATGTACATTAAGTATAGAGACTGCATTTGCTCACCCTTCCTTCTTCCATTATTGAACCCCCTCTCCCCCAAAATATATTTTTACTTCTGGTATTCATTTTGGTAAAAACAGTTTGGTAAAAACACTGCTTTACTGTTTGTGTGTAAATGTATTAACCCCTGAATATGTTATCATTCATGTTTGTATTTTACATCTAGCTTCCACATATGAGAGAAAACATACGCTGTTTGTCTTTCTCACTTAACACAATTTTTCTAGGTCCATCCATTTCCCCACAAATGACATATTATTCTAGTAGACCAGTAAAATTCCATTGTACATATGTATCACCTTTTCTTGATCCACTCATCCATTGTAGGATATCTGGGCTGTTTCCATAACTTGGCTATTGTGAATAGTGTGACAATGAATATGGACATGCAGTGTCTTTACTATATCCTGACTTGCAATGCCCAAGAGTTGTACTGTTGTATCATAAGATAATTCTATGTTTAGTTTTTGGTTTTTGTTTTTTATTTTGGCAGTCATGGGGCCTGAACTCTGGGCCTGGGCACTGTCCTTCATCTCTTCAGCTCCAGGCAAGCACTCTACCACTTGAGCCACAGCACCACTTCCAGCTTTTTCTGCGTATGTGGTGCTGAGGAATCGAACCCAGGGCCTCATGCATGCAAGGCAAGCACTCTACCACTGAGCCACCTTCCCAGCCCCTATGTTTAGTTTTTTTTTAAGGACTCTCCAAACTGCCTTCTAGAGTGGTTGTACTAGTTTACATTATAGCCAGCACTGTAATAAGGTTCCTTCCTTTCCTCCTCCATCCCTGCCAGCTCTGCCAGCTTTTGTTATTCCCGTTCTTTAAGCTGCCCAATCTTATTGGGATGAGATAGAAATCTCAGTGCTGTTTTGATTTGCATTTCCTTTATGGGAAGGGCCTTCCTCCTTTTTTGTCTCAGTTTTACTTTTTTCTACTTTCGTTTTGTTTTGTTATGCTGCTGGTCCTAGGGCTTGAACTGGGGCCTAGTTGCTATCACTGAGCTTTTTTGCTTAAGGTTAGTGTACCACAACTTGAGCCACAGCTCCCCTTCCAGCTTTTTTTTTTTTTTTTGGTAGTTAATTGGAGATAAAAGTGTCACTGTCTTTCCAGCCTCATGAGTACCTAGGATTACAGGTGTGAGCCACTAACATCCAGATCTACCTGCCTGCCTGCCTGCCTGCCTGCCTGCCTGCTTTCCTTCCTTCCCATATGCCAGTCTTGGTATTCTTACCAGGCAAGGGAAATTAAGTTAATATTTTGTATCTGTTCTTAATGAAACCTCAATAACAGTAAGTGCTTCTAAGATACATGTCCAGGCATCTATCCTTTAACTCTACAAGGAATCCATACCATCCTGTCTCTTTTGAAGATCCAAGTTTGTTTATTCATTTCTAGGTTTCTGGCCCATGTTTATTTAATTAATAATAAAATGACCATTGTTTATTTTGTCAGGTCTTTAAAAATTATAATCTGAATATATAATTCAAATTCTATAACTACTCACTGCTCAAAAACCTTTCATATAAAAGGATATAAAAAGTCTCCCCAGCCAGGCACTGGTGTGGCTTATACCTATAATCCTGGCACTCAAGAGGCTGAGATCTCAGGGCTGGGAAGGTGGCTCAGTGGTAGAGCACTTGCCTTGCATGCCTGAGGCCCTGGATTCGATTCCTCAGCACCACATAAGCAAAAAGAAGAAAGCCGGAAGTGGCACTGTGGCTCAAGTGGTAGAGCGCTAGCCTTGAGCTGAAGAGCTGAGGGACAGCGCCCAGGCCCAGAGTTCAGGCCCCATGACCGGACCCAAAAAAAAAAAAGAGGCTGAGATCTGAGGATGCCAATTCAAAGCCAGCCCAGGCAGTAAAGTCTGTGACTCTTATCTCTAACTAACCACTAGAAAACTGGAAGTTGCACTAGAGTGAGTGTTAGCCTTGAGCAAAGAGCTCAGGGACAGAACCCAGGCATTGAGTTCAAGCTCCACAACTGACAAAAAAAAAGTCTCTCAACTCAACTTTCTACTACCTACCACTTCTTGACATAAGGAACCTTGATTAGAAGTTTCTTGTGTACCTTTTTAAGAATATTGTATGTCATCAGGAACAATATCTATAATTCTAGCTACTCAGAAGGCTAAGATCTAAGAATTGTGATATGAAGCCAGCCTGGGGAAGAAAGTTCATGAGACTCTCATTTCCAATTAACTACCAAAAACCTGGAAGTGGAGGTGTGGCTCAAGTGGTAGAGCATTAGCCTTAAGCAGAACAGATCAGGGACAAGAGCCTAAGCCATAGGAGGAGCATGCGAGCACATACACACACACACAGAGCAAAGTCATATTTTTTTTTCTCTAATCAAATGGCAGCTTGTTATACATTCTTTTGTATTTTTCTTTCTAAAGTGTATCTCAGTGATCTTTCTATATCAATATGTAAGATTTACTTTTTTATGGCTATTTACTATTTTACTTTTTATATGTGCTAGAATTTTTTGTGTGTGCTAGAATTTTTATTACCAGTGTCTTATTGAAAGATTTCTAAGTTTTTTATTTTTTTCTGTACAAACCGCTGCAATTGCCACTTTGCATGTGCAAGTATGTTGATAATACAAATATCTTGAAATAGAATTACAGAGAGGAAGAGTATAATTTTGGTAGCTATTAGCATATTACCCTCAGTACAGACTGTGCCAGTTTATATTTCCCCCTAGTTCACCAGAGTGCCTGACAGAATATGTTATCAGATTTTTAGATATTTGCAAGTCTGATATGATAAAAAGTAGTCCATGGTAGTAGTAAGTTTGTTTCTCAAGTTTCAGAGGCAGTTGTGCCTCTTCGTGTGCTTTGCCATTTGTGTTACCTTCTTTGGCCAGGTCCATGTGCATTTCCTCATCGTTTCTTGTGTTACTGATCTTTTACTTAATAATTCTACAGAAACTCTTTATAAATTGGAAATTAACTTTTGATAGGAATTTCCTATCTTTTGGCTTTGATGAAAGGTTATTTTTGTCATAAGTCAGAATTATACAACTTTTTTTTTTTTTTTTTTTTTTTGCCAATTGTGGGGCCTGAACTCTGGGCCTAGGCGCTGTCCCTCAGTTCTTCAGCTCAAGGCTAGCACTCTACCACTTGAGCCATAGAGCCACTTCCGGCTTTTTCTGCTTATGTGGTGCTAAGGAATCAAACCCTCATGCGTGCAAAGCAAGCACTCTATCACTGAGCCATCTTCCTAGCCCCACAACTTTTTGTTTTATAATATATGATAGAAATTTTGTCAGCAAAATGTATGTTCAGTCAGGTGCCTGTAACTCACGCCTATAATCCTAGCTACTCTAGAGGCTGAGATCTGAGGATCACTGTTTGAAGCCAGCCCAAACAGAAAAATCCCATAAGACTCTTATCTCCAAATAACCACTCAACTGAAGTGGCGCTATGGCTCAAATGGTAGAGCACTAGCCTGGAGTACAGAGGCTCAGGGACAGCACCTAGGCCCTGAGTTCAAGCCCCCCAAAAAGTATATTCAAGGTGTGGCTCAAGTAATAGCATGCTTGTCTAATAAGTGTAAGTGTTATGTGGCAGATTTTTTGGACTCCTAGTTTCCACTTGGATTCTCAGGAGAATCCTTGCCTAGATAACTGTAAAATGACTTCTCAGTTCTGGAAAGTTCTTTTTTTGTTATTGGTGATGGTGGTGGTCATTGTGGGGCTTCAATTTTGGGCGTAGGCCCTGTCCTTGAGCTCTTTCATCAAGGCTAGCACTCTACTACTTTGGGCCAAAGCACCGCTTTTGGTTGGTGGTTTAAGACCCTGCCCAGGCTGGCTTTGAACTGAAATCCTCAGATCTCAGCCTCCTGAGTCACCATGAGTCAGGCATGAGTCAGGCATGAGTCACCAGCACCCAGCTGAGAGTTCTTACTTTCTTATCCATTGACTGTGACAGGGCTAGACATGTGACTCAAGTATTAGAGCACCTCCCAAGCAAGTGTAAGGTCCTGAGTTTAAACCCTAGTACTGCTAATAATAATAATAATAATAGTAATAAGGAAATGGCTGTGTAAAATGAGGTCTTAGCAAGCAAAGAGACAGAAAAATAATTTTAAGGGTTAGAGTACAGCCCAATTGCAGCATTTGCCTGGTATTGCCAGCGCCTTGGATTTCAACATGTAAATACTTCTGTCCAGCTTACATGAAATTAAAAATCATGCATAATTTGTTCCTTACTCATTTTATTTTATTTTTTTTAGATTATTTTTATTTTTTGTCGGTTGTGGGGCTTGAACTCTGGGCTTGGGTACTGTCCCTCAGCTCTTCAGCTCAAGGCGAGCACTCTACCACTTGAGCTACAGCGCCACTTCCGGTTTTCTGGTGGTTTTTTGGAGATAGGAGTCTCGGGTCTCTCCTGCCCGGGGTGGCTTTGAACTGCGATCCTCAGATCTCAGCCTCCTGAGTAGCTAGGATTACAGGCGTGAGCCACCAGCGCCCAGCCCTTACTCATTTTAATTTGTGGAAAAATCAACAAAAATCATTGTCTTTTATCCATATCATAGTTGATCTGGTGAGAAAGAATTAGGCAATTTGAGAGTTGGTGTATATTTAAATTTTTGTTAAAACTTAAGTTCTAGAGTCCTATTGAAATGCATCCATATTTTTCGAAAAATCAGTCTGGTGATGATGGATAAGGTTATTGATTAGTTACCTGCTGTACAGCTAGTGATTGGCAGGTAGGAATTCATACAGGTTAAGGACACTTTAGGAAAGTGAGATGTTCATTTTACAGTATTTCATTAATAATTTAATTTTGGTTTTGAATGATTTGAGTAAAATTTCGTTCTTTGTTTTCTTCAGATTAATACCCTATAAATACAAAGAATTTTTTTACAAAAAAGTTTATACCACTTTACATTTATGGTTTCTAGATTTTGTATCATCTTTAGGATCATTTAGTACTTTACATTTTAGCATTTTACATTTAAATCTTTGATTTACTAGGGAAATTAATCTCAAATAAGCAAAGCACAATCCAACTTTTCCCCTATATGATTCTTCATTTGTCTCAACCAATTAATACTCCGTTTGACTGATTTAGGGTACTATTTTCTTCATACTATTAGTTTCTTTTGTATTTAGGTATAGTTCTGGGCAATCCTATTCCAGTGATCTGTCTGATTATTCATAGGATTATTCATATTTTGGTCAGTTGTAGGGCTTGAACTCCAGGCCTGAGCTCTGTCCCTCAGCTCTTCAGCTCAAGGTGAGCACTCTACCTATTGAGCCACAGCACCACTTCCTGTTTTCTGGTAGTTAATAGGAGATAAGAGTCTTAGATTTTCTTGCCTGGGCTAGCTTTGAACCACGATCCTCAGATCTCAGCCCCGAGTAGCTAGGATTACAGGCATGAGCCACTGGCGCCCAGCTGCGGCTTACATTTTTGAGCCCCTATGTTTTAGAATCTGGTGGAACTAGTTTCCTGTTATTGGTATAGTTTTTTTTTTTAATCCAAATTTTCCTTCCTACTTTCATATTTTTAAAACCACTCTGGCATTTTTGTTTTTCAATACAGATATTAAACTCCCTTCCAATCTTGTTTAGTATAATTGTTAGAATCACATTTATAAATAAATAAGGAGATTCAGTATATTTATTTTATCTTCTTATCAAACAGCCTGGTATGATTTTCAGTTTCTCCAAGTCTCTCATATTCTTAGGAATAATTTAAAGTCTTCCTCATTGCTTATGTTTATTTCTA
>NW_012267341.1:1729199-1734993 GCF_000151885.1 Dipodomys ordii
GGTTTTCTAGTGGTTTATTGGAGATAAGAGTCTCACAGACTTTCCTGCCCGGGCTGGCTTTGAACCGAGATCCTCAGATCTCAGCCTCCTGAGTAGCTAGGATTACAGGCGTGAGCCACCGGTGTCCGGCATGGTTTTTTTCTTTCTTGCTATTGTTTCTAACATATATTTATAAGGTACCATGTGATTTTTTTGTTGTTGTTGCTTTATATGTTCCTCCCCCATGATATAACCCTTGTTATCACTGTATTTGATGTTGGTATAATTTGGGGAGGGGAAGGGAAAAAACAAAATATTTAAATAGGGATACAGGTTGACCCATTGCAACGAGATGTACAAGACACTATGTCAAAAAAAACTAACTTTACAATTTAGGCAGGTGGGGGGGTAGAGGGAGGAGGAGGAGCATGTAGTTCTGGAGGTGGGATGGAAGGGAAAAACAAAGGAGGCAACAATGCTTGATAAGAAATGTACTCATTACCTTGGTCATGTAACAGTAACCCCTCTGTACAGTATTTTCACAATAAAAAACTTACTTAAAAAAAAAAAGAAATGCAGTGGAGAGCAGGTGCCAGTGGCTCATGCCTATAATTCTAGCTACTTAGGAAGCTGAGACCTAGAAAATCAAAGTTTGATACTGTCTGGGGCAGAAAAGTCAGTGAGACTGTTTCCAATTAACCAGCAAAAGAAGTATGGCTCAAATGGTAGCACTCCAGCCAAGCAAGCAAAGTAGGAGTATGAGGCTAAGTTCAAACCCCAGTTCTAGCACAAACAAACGAAAATAATAGATAAGTGGTATATGGCAGGCCACTACAAGGGATGTGACTGGTGCCTTGAGGCTGGTGTGCCTACAGTGTCATTTGGAGATCTGGTCTTCTGCTGAAATCAGAAGGGTCGGAGATAGCCAAGAGGAATTTTTTTTTCTGCTTATAAACTCCCTTGGGTTTTTCAAATTAGTATCTAATCCATTTGCAAAAGCATTACAATTGCTAATTGTTCCCATGGCCTCATCTGGTCATCCAACAAAAGGCTATCCATTGATCTTTGTACAAGGTGTTTGTTTATAATTTATGGAGTTTGATAGGATGGCTGAGCCATCTGTTCTTCCAGGCATCAGTATTTCTCCCCTTATTTACTGCTAGGGCATTTTCACTTGGAAGTAATTTTTTTCCTACTTCTTTCTCTCTCTCCCTACCTCATTTTTGGTGGTACTGGAATTTGAAATCAAAGCCTCACACTTGCTAGGTAGGTATTCTACCAGTTGAGCCATGCCCCTTGTCCCCTTTGAATTTTTTTTGGTTGATCATGAGGCTTGAACTCTGGGCCTAGATGCTGTCCCTCAGCTCTTCAGCTCAAGGCTAGTGCTCTACCACTTGAGCCACAGTGCCACTTCCAACTTTTTCTGCTTATGTGGTGCTGAGGAATTGAACCCAGGGTCTCAAGCATGCAAGGCAAGCACTCTACCATTGAGCCACCTTCCCAGCACCTCCCCCCGCATTGAATTTTTGAGTGTCTTGTTATGTAACCTAGACTGGCCTCCAATCACAATCCTCCTCTCAGCTTCCCAAATGTTGAGATTATAGGCATGTGCCACCATTCCCATTTGATAATCATTTCTAATTAGGAGGAATTACATTGAAGAATCTGGAACATGATTCTTTGATGTCTCCTGCATCTCTTTTCTTTCCTATCCTTTATTCCCTCTTAGCTGTCCAGGTAACTACCCCATCATCCTTGCCAAGTACGTTTTCCTCTAAGTGAAAGCCAGATGCTGAGCTCTCAAGTTTGGTCCATAGTTACAGCATCAGCTACACCTGGAACTTTATTGAAAATGTAGATTCTCTGGCTGGGTCCAGCATTATGTTTTAGAAAGCACTCCTGGTGATTCTCATGCTTGCTGTAGCTTGCTTGCTATAGCTGGTGAACTGCCATGACAAGGTAAGGTAAGGGAATAAGAAAGATCTCTAATAATGTGAGCTCAGTGTCTGGCTACATCTCTTCCTATTCAGTCTCTCCTTCCTCTTCTTCTCTTCCCTCTTCTTTCTTATCCTTATTTCTCCTTCCCACTCCATATCCCTCCACTCCCCGCCTCTTCTCTCCGCCTCCTCTCCTTAACATTAGTATTGAATTTTAAAGGATAAATTAATTATCCTTTGTCTGGTTTTTTTTTTTTGCCAGTCCTGGGGCTTGAACTCAGTGCCTGGGCACTGTCCTTGAGCTTCTTTTGCTCAAGACTAGCTCTCTACTACTTGAGCCACAGCATCACCTATGGCTTTTTCTGTTTGTATAGTACTAAAGAATCAAACTCAGGGCTTCATGCATGCTAGGCAAGCATTCTACCACCAAGCCCCATTCCCAGCCCAGTGTGCTAGTCTTGAGACAAAAAAGCTCTGGGAAGCTGGGCACTGATGGCTCACGCCTGTCATTTTAGCTACTCAAGAAGCTGAGATCTGCTGGGTGCCTGTGGCTCACACCTGTAATCCTAGCTACTCAGGAGCTGAGATCTGAGGATCGAGGTTCAAAGCCAGCCCGGGCAGGAGAGACCGTGAGACTCCTATCTCCAATAAACAACTAGAAAACTGGAAGTGGCGCTGTAGCTCAAGTGGTAGAGTGCTCACCTTGAGCTGAAGAGCTGAGGGACAGCGCCCATGACTGACAAAAAAAAGAAGCTGAGATCTGCCATGCGCCAGAGTCTCATGACTATAATCCTAGCTATTCAGGAGGCTGAGATCTGAGGATTGAGATTCAAAGCCAGCCTAGTCAGGAAATTCCATAAGACTCTTATCTCCAATGAAACACCAGAAAACCGGAAGTGGCACTGTGGCTCAAGTGGTAGAGTGCTCACCTTGAGCTGAAGAACTCAGGGATAGCTCCCAGGCTCTGAGTTCAAGCCCTAGGATCAGCAAGAAAGAAAGGGGGAAAAGGAGAGATGCAAAGAGATTATAAGCATACTGCCCAGTGATCTCTGTAATGGACCTACCAAATTATCATATACCTTCCACATCCCCTTCCTTAAAGCAGCAGTGCAATTCTAGGTTACTAACTGTTGGAGAAGATTTTTGCCTTCTCTTTTTCATTGTCATTTGCATGTCTGTCTGAGATCAGTGCTATAACCAGGAGCTGTTGTGAAACTGGGTGGAGTTAGATAAATAGAGCAAAATTTAGGAAATGGTCAATGACGAAATCATCATAAAACAATACAGTCAACTTTGCAGTGGTCTAGAATTGCAGCTGACAAAATGCTTTTGGCCCTACCAACCAGCTTCTCATGAGTTTTGAGCTAAAATTTCTAGAAGGAAACCACATTTGCACTCTTCTCCACACCTCTTATTTCCATAACCAGTTAATTGCTTTTTTTCATATTGGTGGTTAGCTTTGAGGGTTATTTTCAGCTTCTGTATTTGACCAAAATGTATGTTAACACAAGAGATATATCTGAGTAATCACTGTACATTTATGGAACATTAAGTGTAGATAAAATGCTAACTGTAAAACTGACTTAATGGCTAGGAATGTGGCTTAGGGATAGAGTGCTTGCCTAGCATGCGTTATGCCCTGTGTTCAATTCCTCAGTACCACTTAAACAGAAAAAGCTGGAAGTGGTGCTGCAGCTCAAGTGGTATAGTACTAGCTTTAAGCAAAAGAAGTTCAGGCCCCTGAATTTAGGCCTCGGGACTAGCCCCCCAAAAAAAGAAAAAAGAAAAAAAAGCTGACTTAAAAGTCCAGAGACGGGCTGGGAAGGTGGCTCCGTGGTAGAGTGCTTGCCTTGCATGCATGCTGCCCTGGGTTCAATTCCTCAGCACCATATAACCAGAAAAAGCCAGAAGTGGTGCTATGGTTCAAGTGGTAGTATGCTAGCCTTGAGCAGAAGAGCTGAGGGACAGCGCCCAGGCCCAGAGTTCAAGCCCCACAACCAACAACAACAACCCAAAAAAAAAAAAAAAAGTCCATAGAGTCCCATTGCATTCTTTATTTTCATGCCTTACTAGTTTTGATTACTTTCTTTCCCTGTGTTTGATGATTAGACTCTTAATTGTTCATTTCTTTTTAGCTTTTCTGAGGGTTGTGCCAACCTCAAGGCTAGAAAAACAAGATGAATTCATTTCTGAAGCCTCCTCAATTCCTGGATTCCATATCCCCATATCGTGTTGATCCAGAGAAGTAGGAAGAGATTGTCATATTTTTGGCAAAGGGCTTGGGACCCTGTGTCAGGAGCATACGGTCCCAGTACTCACTGGATAAATCTAGCCATACAGGCTAGATAGAGCAGATGGTGGGTTGGGAGTTGAGCAGCAGAGAGGCCTAATGGTGATAGCAATGAGTATTTGGATGTCATTATTTTATTAGTTAGCAAACAGAGCCATCCTTGTAGTCCCTCCTCGGTTTTATGTGTAATGGTACTGTAGGTGTCAGCCCCTGAGAATTGGCACAACCTAATCAATGTGTCTGTATCATTTTTTATCGACTCTGTCATCTCTGTAGCTTCATTAGCAACATGTAGGGAAAGGGGAACAAGCATAGAGCTTTACAGATTACTCTGAGTTCCTGGCCCTATAAATACTGAAAAGGCAATTCTTGTTTTCCTGGGACTGAAATCCTAGGGAAACCTGCCCTTGACTTCTCAGTCATGTATGGCTTAGGGAAATAGTAGCCTGAATCTAGTCATGGCAGCTTAGCTTGGCTTTTTTTTTTTTTAACCGCCATAATAGTGGACTTCTTCAAATATAAGAATGAATAGAAAGTTGCTTTGCATGCCATAGATCAAAATGAGACAAAAGAGAAAGGGTGCTTGGCCTGTTTAAATGTGTTATATTCTGTTTGTGCCCTAATGTGGGCCTTCTTGTTCCAGCCTCACTTTAAGAACAAACCACTTTGTCTCTGCAGAACATCACACAATTGGACTTTGAGGAGGGGGTCAATGAAATCCAAAACCAGCCCACTATAGTCTTACTGCTGGCTAATATCTCCTTATTTCTGTCACATGTAGTATAGTGGATAGATTCTCCTCCTGAACAGACATGCCTCTAGTCCCCCCTCCATTCCAGCTACTTCAGCAGCTTAGCCTGTTACTCACTGACTCTGGACTTTATTCTCAGACAAGGGCTACCTGGGAACATTGGATTACAATGTGGAAAAAGCATACAGCATCATGAAAAAGATCAAAAGACCCCAGCTGTCCAACCAGGGCAGGATCTTTCCTGTTTATCCTCTCTTTATGGAGTTAGATATTAGTATTCACAAAGAGAAAGTGAAATTCAAATTTCTAAAGTGACTTCTCTGATCACATAGCAGGTGTTGAGTAGGATTCCTGGTCTAGGAAAGCTGTACCTGAACACATACATACCCCCCTTTTTTACTCAGTGGGATTGTTCCATCATTTTATTTTGATCTTTTGGTCAATAACAGCTGTTAAATGACCCTCCAGGAAAATTTGTAGTAATGTTCTGTCTAAGCTCTCAAATGATGTCTCCTAAGTGTGAACTGAAATCCAGCTGGTGGTGTGGAGGTGTGGACTGCCCTGTCCCCATCTCTACTAATGTAGTAGAAGAGCCATCTACTGCCTGTTTCCTGATCCCTGACATTTTAGTTTGAATGACAAGGCATCCTATAGCATTTCTAGACAGGGTCCACACTCTTAAAAAGGCCACAAAATTTCTCTTTTTTTTTTTGTTGGTCGTGGGGCTTGAACTCTGAGCCTGGGCGCTGTCCCTCAGCTCTTCAGCTCAAGGCGAGCGCTCTACCACTTGAGCTACAGCGCCACTTCCAGTTTTCTGGTGGTTTATTGGAGATAGGA
>NW_012267341.1:1735163-1754475 GCF_000151885.1 Dipodomys ordii
CGTGGGGCTTGAACTCTGGGCCTGGGTGCTGTCCCTCAGCTCTTCAGCTCAAGCTAGCACTCTGCCACTTGAGCTACAGCGCCACTTCCGGCTTTTTTTTTCTTTTTGCTTATGTGGTGCTGGGGAATCGAACCCAGGGCCTCAGGCATGCAAGACAAGCGCTCTACCTTCCCAGCTACCTTCCCAGCCCTAACCACAAAATTTCTTAGTCTCACATTTCTTACAACATCAGCTGTATACTTTCTTACCATATTTCCTCTCTTTGTCCAACACAGCCTCTGTGAATGTGCTGGTACAGAACTGCAAGATCTACAATGATGCCAGCTGTGATATTTCTGCAGATGGACAACTCCTGGCAGCTTTCATCCCTAGCAGCCAGAGGGGCTTTCCTGATGAAGGCATCTTGGCAGTGTACTCCCTGGCTCCTCATAACCTGGGGGAAATGCTTTATACCAAGAGATTTGGTAAGGCATAAGAAGCTCAACCTAAAAAAAAAAAAAAAAGAAGCTCAACCTAAAGGCAGAGGGACTTTGGTGCTTGTTTTGGGTATTCCTAGGTGAGGCACAGACTGAGTGAGAGGAATGGTCCCACTACCTCTACCTTTCTTGAAGCACAGGCCAGAAAAGGATTGGAGCATTGCAAAAAAAAAAAACAAAACTCAGAATAAGTCTGACAATAAGAAAAGAGCCGTGTGTGTGTGTGTGTGTGTGTGTGTGTGTGTGTGTGTGTGCGCGCGCGCGCGCGCGCGTGCGCGCACAAGTGCCACATGCACACATACTGGCCTTGGAGCTTGAACACTACAAGACAGGTTGGCATTTTGTATTTAAAAAAAAAAAAACACTGAGTGTAGTGATGCCTACTACCTATACATAATATACATACCTATAATTCCAGAACTTGCAATGCTGCAGAAGAATCACAAGTTTGAGGCTAGCCTAGGCTACACAGTTTATTTGAGACCCAATCTTTAAAAAACAAAAAAGCTGCCGGGCGCTGGTGGCTCAGGCCTGTAATCCTAGCTACTCAGGAGGCTGAGATCTGAGGATCGCGGTTCAAAGCCAGCCCGGGCAAGAAAATCTAAGACTCTTATCTCCTATTAACTACCAGAAAACAGGAAGTGGTGCTGTGGCTCAAGTGGTAGAGTGCTAGTCTTGAGCTGAAGAGCTCAGGGACAGAGCCCAGGCCCAGAGTTCAAGCACCATGGTCAACAAAAATAAAAAATAGGGGCTGGGAAGGTGGCTCAGTGGTAGAGTGCTTGCCTTGCATGCCTGAGGCCCTGGGTTCAATTCCTCAGCACCACATAAGCAAAAAGAAAAAAAAGCCAGAAGTGGCGCTGTGGCTCAGGTAGTAGAGCGCTAGTCTTGAATTGAAGAGCTGAGGGACAGCGCCCAGGCCCAGAGCTCAGGCCCCACGACCGGACCCAAAAAAAAAAAAGGCTTATGCCTAGCTACTTGGGAGGCTGAGATCTGAGGGCTGCAGTTAGAAGCCATCCTGGGCAAGAAAGTCTGTGAAATACTTATCTCCCAATTAACTGCCAAAAAAAAGCACAAGTGGAGCTGTGGTTCAAGTGGTAGAGTGCTAACCTTGAGCATAGCATAACCTTGGACAGCACCCAGGCCCTGAGTTCAAACCCCAGGACAGTATGCACACAAATACACATACAAACATACATACAAGTATGCACATACACACTTATAGCTGAGTACTGATGATTCATGTCTATCATCCTAGCTGCTTAGAAATTTGTAATCTGAGGCCTGGGTAGGTGGCTCAGTGGTAGAATGCTTGCCTTGCATGCATGAGGCCCTAGGTTGGATTCCTCAGCACCATATAAGCAGAAAACTGCAAGTGGTGCTGTGGGTCAAGTGGTAGAGCGCTAGTTTTGAGCTGAAGAGCTGAGGGACAGCACCGAGGCCCAGAGTTCAGGCCCACAACCGACAAAAAAAAAAGAAAGAAAGAAAAGAAAAGAACGTTGCAACCTGAGAATAGAGGTTTGAAGCAGCCTACACCGAAAAGTTCATGAGAATATCTTTCTCCAGGAAAAAGCTGGAATTGGATGTGTGACTTGTGGTAGATCACTAGCCGTGAATGAAAAGGCCAAGTGAGAGCATGAAATCCTGAGTCCAAACTGTGGTACCAACACACATACACATGCTTTTAGAGTTGTAGGCATGGCTTAGCAGCAGAACACCTACCTAGCAAGTACAAAGCCTTGAGTTCAGACTCCAATACTTCCCCCAAAAAAATGCTCTTAAAGAATAATTAATAATGGGTCTGGGAAGGTGGCTCAGTGGTAGAGTGCTTACCCTGCATGCCTGAGGCTCTGGGTTCAATTCCTCAGCACCACATAAGCAAAAAGAAAAAAGCTGAAAGTGGCTTTGTGGCTCAAGTGGTAGAGCGCTAGCCTTGAGCTGAAGAGCTGAGGGACAATACCCAGGTCCAGAGTTCAAGCCCCATAACCGACAAAAAGAAAAACAAAACTTTGAGGTATAATTATAACTATGCTTTTTACAATTTTAAAATGTAATGTACTAACAGTGGTTAGCATTGAATACTAAGCAGACTACTGTATATATGTATACTCACTGCATTCCTATAAGATAAGGTCAAAGTGATCAAGTGAATATAAACATCAGAGAAAAGATAAAAGAGTGAAAGCTGTTCTTTGGATAGGCAAGTACTTTAGGAAATGTCTCTGTTCTTTTGGTCCTTAGGTCCCAATGCCATTTCAGTGAGCTTGTCTCCAATGGGCAGATATGTAATGGTGGGCTTGGCCTCAAGAAGGATCCTACTGCATCCCTCCACGGAACACATGGTAGCCCAGGTCTTCAGACTGCAACAGGCTCATGGTGGTGAAACATCCATGAGGGTGAGTGCCATTACTTACGCATTTAGTATATGAGGTTCTCTGAGGCCTAGCAGAGTGATGAAAGTCAACAGTTGGATCTACCAACCAAGACCTGAGCTGTCATGGTCATAGCTCTAGTGCAGCCTATCCATGATCAACAGGCCTCACATTTGAATGTCCTAGACTATTTAGAGGTAGCCGAGAGTAATTTCAGATTAAAAAACAAAAACAAAACTATTTCCTTACCTCAACATGAAACTGTTAATGCCGAGACACATAAAAAATTCAAGGAGCAGAGAGGGAACCAGTGGCTCACACCTGTAATCCTAGCTACTCAGGAGGCTGAGTTCTGATGATTGTGGTTTGAAGCCAGCCCAGGCAGGAAAGTCCATGAGACTCTTATCTCCAGTTATCCCCCACAAAACCAGAAGTAGCCACTTTGTGACTCAAAGTAGTAGAATACTAGCATTGAACGAAAAAGCTCAGGGACAGTGCCTAGGCCCTGAGTTCAAGCCCCACAGCCAACAAAATAATAAAAATATTTATGTATATAGTTATATATATTTATATATTTGTATATATTTATATATATTTTTATATGTGTGTGTGTATATGGTTATTTGTTTTTTTTTTTAGCCAGATGCCAATGGCTTTAACCCATATTCCTCACTACTCAGGAGGATCAGATCTGTGAAATCCTCAAAGCCAGCCTTGAGGGCTGGGAAGGTGGCTCAGTGGTAGAGTGCTTGTCTTGCATGCATGAGGCCCTGGGTTCATTTCCTTAGTACCACATAAGGAGAAAAAGCCAGAAGTGGCGCTGTGGCTCAAGTGGTTGAGGGCTAACCTTGAGCTGAAGAGCTGAGGGACAGCGCCCAGGCCCAGAGTTCAGGCCCCACAACAGGCCAAAAAAAAAAAGCCAGCCTTGACATACAAACTTGAGAGACTTTTATCTCCAGGTAACCAGCAAAAAGCCAGAAGGGATAGAGCTCCAGAGAAAAAGGCAAACGAGTGCCAAGGCCTTGAGTTCAAGCCTCAATACTGGCACAAAAAAGAACCTTTTATAGTAATATTAAGTTGGGGTTTGTTTTGTTTTGTCAGTCATGGGCCTGAACTATGTGCCTGGGTGCTGTCCCTCAGCTCTTCAGCTCAAGGCTAGCGCTCTACCACTTGAGCCACAGCTCCACTTCCAGCTTTTTCTGCTTATGTGGTGCTGGGGAATCGAACCCAGGGCCTCAGACATGCAAGGCAAGCGCTCTACCACTGAACCACGTTCACAGACCTTAAATTGGTTTTGAAGCAGTGCCAATGGCTCACACCTGTAATCTAGGGGTAATTTGTTCGTTTGTGCTGGTCCTGGGATTTGAGCTCAGGGCCTGGGCACTATACCTAAGCTCTGTTGCTCAAGGCTAGCACTCTACCATTTGAGCCATAGGTCCATTTTGGCTTTTTTTGGTGATTAGTCCCATAGACTCTCCTGCCTAGGCTGGCTTATCCTCTTGAATAGATTACAGGTGTGATCCACTGAGGTATTTGGAAGGCTAAAATGGGAGGCAGTTATACAATTACCAGCCTAGACAGGAAAGTTCATGAGGTCCTTTCTCAGCCTATGTATGACTGGACACAGTGATGCTTACCTATTATCCCAAGCTGTACAGGAAGCCGAGTATCAAGATTGCAGCCCAACCTGGGCAGAAAAGTGCTGAAAACTCCTATCTCCATGGAAGAAAGCTGGATGTGGTAGTGGCATGCCTGTGATCCTAGTAATTCAGGCTCCCTCCCCTATAAGTACCCCTCCCTAATTTAACAGCAGCTGCTCCTGTCTGTCCTGATGGAGACAGTCTGCCAGTCTTTCTGGCATTAAACTCCCCCACCCACCCACCCTCGGATGTGTGTGGTGTGCTTTTTCCGATTGAGACATCTAACAGATCCTACCTCTAGTTTTTCTTTAAATGATTTCTCTGGGTGCTAGTGACCTTATACCTGCAATTCTAGCTACTCAGGAGACTGAGATCTGAAGATCATAGTTCAAAGCCAGCCTCTGCAGGAAAGTCTGTGAGACTTATCTCCAATTAACCACACCAGATAATGCTAGCCTCTAGCAGAAAAGCTCAGGGACCGTGTCTAGGCCCTGAGTTCAAGTCCTATGACCAACAAAAAAATTAAAAAAAAAATTCTAGCTGGGTGATGGTAGCTTAATGCCTATAATTTTAGCTACTCAGGAGGCTGAGACCTTAAAGGAATTAGGCAGCCTGGGCAGAAAAGTCTTGAAGACTGTCTCCAATTAACCAGCGAAATGCCAGACTGGAGGCCTGGCTCCAGAGGTAGGGCCAGTCAAGCAAGCTGAGTGAGAACACAAGGCTAAGTTCAAGCCCCAGTAGTGTCTGTTTGTATTTCCCTTCCCTTCCCTTTCCCTCCCCTTTCCTCCCCTCCCCTCCTCTCCCCTTCCCTCCCCTCTTTCTTCCTTCGTGTGTGCGCGAGCCTGCCTCTTTCTCTCTGTCTCTCATACACACAGATTTCCATTCTAGGCATTTCTGCATAGCAGAAAATGATGGACCTGGGGCTGGGAAGTTGGCTCAGTGGTAGAGCACTTGCCTTGCATGCCTGAGTCCCTGGGTTCAATTCCTCAGCACCACATAAGCAAAAAGAAAAAAGCCGGAAGTGGTGCTATGGCTCAAGTGGTAGAGTGCTAGCCTTGAGCTGAAGAGCTGAGGGACAGTGCCCAGGCCCAGAGTTCAGGCCCCATGACCAGACCCCAAAAAACAAAAAGAAAGAAAATGATGGACCCTGGCCAGGTGCCAGTGGTTCACACCTGCAATCCTCAGGAGGCTGAGATCTGAGGATCACGATTCAAAGCCAGCCCAGGCAGGAAAGTCCATGAGACTCTTATCTCCAATAAACCACCAGAAAACTGGAAGTGGCGTTGTAGTTCAAGGGGTAGAGCCCTAGCCTTGAGCTGAAGAGCTTAGGGACAGCACCCAGGCTCAGTGTTCAAGCCCCATAACCAAAAAAAAAGAAAAGAAAATGATGGACCCTGGGGGATATGCCCCTAAGGAGTTTAACATTGAACCCAACTGAGTATATTAAACATACACAACTAAAGAAGCGCACCAACAAGTGCACTGAACCATAAATGTCATAAACTACACAGAGTACTGAGGGAACTAATTCACAGGTTCTTAGATTTGAACAGAGCTTAAATATTATCTAATTAGAGAACTATCCAAATGTTTGCTTTCTGTTTACATAAACCCTAGCCAATAAGCCCAATGGGATGTGGGGAAGCTCAGCTAGAGTAGTCTGGAAGAGTCCAAAAGACCACTTAAGACCACTGACAACATAGTGGCCAGAAGGCATGCCTCAGAGAACAGAGTCTGACTAGAACCTTTTTGTTCTGTTGGTGAAAATGCTGGAAACGAGAGCAAATTTGCTATCTAGGTCTCTTCCTCCATCCTGGTTATGGTTTCATTACACAGAATACCCATACCTCCAGTCCCCCAGCTGGGCTGTATGTAACTACCATTTAAGACAAGCAGTGAATTTTTATCTGGAACATAAAGTAAGGGTATGTCCGTGAATACAAATAAGTATAGATTGTTCTCCATCTGTCATGTTGTCCCTCGTCCTGGCCCTAGTGGAATGTTTCTGTGGGTAAGGGACCTGTCCTAGACTTTCTTACCCTGCATTCCCTTCTTTCTTGTTACTTCTTGGAATTCACTGTGGTGATATTTAGAGGTGAACTTGTTGGGCCAACAGACATTCTCAGGAGAAATCTTCCAAAGTACTGATTTATTTCAATTCCCACTATTATATCTCTCCCCATGAGATGATCTCTTGCACAGCCCCATATGAAAACTCTGCTGAAAATGAATTGCTAATTGCTATTAGCTTTGGGTACATTTATTCAAAGCAGTTTTTCAGACCTTTAGGTCCATGCTTCTCAAATTGTGGTCCCTGGACAACCTGCATTAGGCTACACAGAATCCTTAATACAAAACTACTTCAGAGCTAAAGTCAGAAGATGATTGGGACATGCAATACCAGCCCACCTGTAGCCCCAGTAACTTGGAAGGCAGAGGCAGGAGGATTGTGACTTAAAGACCAGCCTGGCATACACTGTAACATTCAGACCAGCCTAAACAGAGAAACCTTTTTTGGGGGGGTTGGGGGGTAATCCGGTCGTGGGGCCTGAACTCTGGGCCTGGGCACTGTCCCTCAACTCTTCAGCTCAAGGCTAGCGCTCTACCACTTGAGCCAAAGCACCACTTCCGGCTTTTTTTCTTTTTGCTTATGTGGTGCTGAGGAATCAAGCCCAGGGCCTCATGCATGCAAGGCAAGCACTCTATCACTGAGCCACCTTCCCAGCCCGAGAGACCTTATTTTTAAAAAAAACTTTCTGTATGATTTCATCATATATTTAGTTGACAAGCTACTATTTTAAATATTTACTTTCATTATTTTAGGCTTTTGCCCTCAGCCTTACTAGCAAGGCAGAGACAATCTCATATTATTTACCATTGTGATTTTAGTAATGTGGTTCCTGGATCTTTTGCTAATTTCATTGCAGGCACAGTGGTATTTTTGTTATGTTTCCACCATACTCAGCTTTTTGTCTATCTATGCTTCACTTCCTATTTTTTTCTTAGTTCTTGTTGCTCTTCAGGTTTTTCCCTTGGCCATCTATATGTGCTGGATCTTTTGCTTCATTTTCCCCCCAAAGCCCTAGTACTGGGCCTTGAACTGGGGGCCTCTCAATCTTGCTTGGCTCCAGGCTCCAGTTACAAGGAGTCTTTTCTTCTCCATATTGAGTCATTTTCATTTTCAAGGATATAGGGTTGTTTTTTTTTGTTTTTTTTGTCTTCCTTTCTTTGCTTACTAAGACCAGCTTTAGTCCTTCCATTTTTAATGATTGACAAACGGGAGGAAAAAAGAACCCAGGCACCTATTCCCCTCTCCCTTACCTTTGTCCATCACCAATTCCTTCAGGCTGAGGATGCTATTCTCTGTCTGGGTCCTCTTTTCTGTTTGATTCTCTTTCACTTGAGCCAATGAGGGCTTTTTGTTCATTTCTATTTTGTTTAAGTTAGGCTTTAGAGACTGCTGAGCTGAAGTTTTGCTGATTTCTCAAAACACTAAACTGCCTGTGTTCCCTCTCAGCTTTCATTTTCTAATTGGAACAAGGCACAATATTGTAGCAGAAAACTGCAATTAATTTTCTAAAATAGTGGCAACTTGCACATTATAATAACTTTGGTTGTAACCAAGTGAAAGCATAATAAAAAAAATACAAAGTTACTAATGAAGCCAGAAATAGTCATAGACCAAATTGCTCATCTAGTTTGTACAATAAGTGCTGTGTTACTTAAGGATGGGTTAAGGATGGGGCAAAAGTCAGCAACAGGGGCAGGGGGTATTCAATGATGGCAGAGAGGGGAGGGGAATGCTAGGACATTTGTTCTTTCAACACAGGATTTAACAGATGGATACTTCTTTTTTCCCAACTCTCATGTATTTATGTGACAGAATTGGGGCTTGAACTTAGGACCTTGCACTGGCTAGATACATTACCACTTGAGCCAGTAAGCCATCCCCTCTCTGTTGGATTTTTTGCTTTACTTTTAATTGTTATAAAAGTGATAAACCCAATGCTAGTGGCTCATGTTTGTAATCCTAATTATTCAGGAGGCTGAGTTCTGAGGATCAGGGTTCAAAGCTAGCCCAGGCAGGAAAGTGTAAGACTCTTATCTCTAGCTAACTTAAAGGAAACTGGAAGTGGTATTGTAGCTCAAAGTGGTAGAGTGCTAGTCTTGAGCAAAAAAGCTCAGAGATAGTGCCCAGGCCCTGAGTTCACAAACAACAACAACAAAAAAGTGGTATATAGAAGACATAATTTCATAAGTTAGGTAATTTTTTTATGTATGTGTGCTGGTCTGGGCTTGAACTCAGGTCCTCAGGTACTGTCCCTGAGTTTCTTTTGACCAGAACTAATGCTTTACCACTTGAGCCACAGCTCCACTTCAGGCTTTTTTGGTAGTTTAGTGGATAAGAGTCTCATAGACTTTCTTGCCTGGGCTGGCTTCATACTATAATGCTCAGATCTCAGCCTCATAGGCATGACCCACTAGCACCCAGGCTGTGTTGATTATTTTTGAGATATGGTCTTACTTTTATGGCAGAGCAGGCCTCTTACAATTCTATTTGGCTTCCAGGCATCAATAGGATGACAGGTACATATCACCAGCCCAACTATTTGTTCAGATGGAGTCTTGAGAACTTTTTTTTGCCCTGGTGACCTTAAGCCACAATTCCAATCTTGGCCTCCCAAAAAACTAGGATTATTACAGTCTTGAGCTACTGCATTCTACCCAGTTTTTTCCTTCCTGTCTTACCCTCACTCAAGTTCTGGGATACAGGTATGGAATACCACATCCAGCTTTTACTGGGCTTCTACCTGCTCCTTTTCTTATTCCAATTTGTTGATTTTTGTTGCTATTGACAGTCTATTGACTTGAAGTAATTTCTAGCCAATCTCTGAGAGGTGTGTTGAGAGCTATAAAGTTTGTCTTCTTCCTCAAAGAGATTTCAATGGGACTGATAAATTCTAAAAGTATTCTCTGACCTTTAGGATCAAAATTTCAGAGATTACTTCAGCTGAGGAATCTACTTCTATACTAAATGAAATACCAAGATACTTTTGGAATTCTCAGAATTGAAATAATGACATCCCCCTGTTTCCTCATCTCATAACACAAAATCTTTAACTTTCTTGACTTTTTGAATCTCATAGGTAATGGCCTAAAAAGTAGTTTTTCTAGACATTCACCTTGGATGATAGTTTTTATATATGTTTTGATTGCTTCATTTATTTATTTGTTTATTTTTTGGTTGGTCATGGGGCTTGAACTATGGGCCTGGGCGCTGTCCCTCAGCTCTTCAGCTCCAGGCTAGTGCTGTATCACTTGAGCCACAACACCACTTCCAGTTTTCTGAGTAGTTTATTGGAGATAAGAGTCTCACAGCCTTTCCTACTCAGACTGGCTTTGAACCATGATCCTCATATCTCAGCCTCCGGAGTAGCTAGGATTAATAGGCATGAGCCACTGGTGCCCAGCTTTGATTGCTGCATTTTTTTGGAAGAAAAAATACCTAATTGTTCATGACAAGGATTATTTTAAATACTTTGAGTTTCTACAAATACAAGAATTACTTTTCTTACCAATTTTTGAAAAACCAGAATGCTTTTTCACTTTAGAAGTATCTACTGGTAAAGTCTTAACCATGTCTCAGCGCTGGAACTAGAACCCTGAGAAAGCTCTGATGCTGAACAGAAATGTTCTTCTATTTTCAAAAAAATTATTCCCATTAGTACCTTCTTTCAGTTAGTGCTAGGCACACTAATGGTGGTAGTAAATAGGATATGTATGTATGTACTTGAATGGAAAAATTCAACAGATAAGATATTCTTTTTTTTGGGGGGGTCCGGTCATGGGGCCTGAACTCTGGGCCTGGATGCTGTCCCTCAGCTCTTCAGCTCAAGGCTAGCTCTCTACCACTTGAGCCACAGCGCCACTTCCGGCTTTTTTCTTTTTGCTTATGTGGTGCTGAGGAATTGAACCCAGGGCCTCAAGCATGCAAGGCAAGCGCTCTACCACTGAGCCACCTTCCCAGCCCCCAATAAAACATCTTTAAATCAGTGTTGCACGTCTCCTGTGTGCCTTAATGGAAGCTTGAGAGACAAGTGGCTTACACCTGTAAACCTAGCTACTCAACAGATCCAAAGGAGATTCTTATCTCTGCTTAATCAGCAAGAAGCTGGAAGTAGAGTAGAGTACTCAAGTGCTATGAGTAAAGAAGCTGAGTGAGAGTTCAGGGCTCTGAGTTTAAAATCTTGATTTCAAACCCACTATTGTAGAAAGACAAAAGCAACAAAAGCAAGCAACAGGTAGCCAGGTGAGGTTCACATACCTGTAATTGCAACACATGGGAGGCTAAGGCAGGAGAATTGAAAGTTTGTGACCAACCTGGGCTACATAGCAAATTCTGTGTGTATGTGTATATATATAATTTTTCTTTCCTTTGCCTGTCCTAGGGCTTGACCTTAGCGTCTGGGCTCTGCCCCTGAGCCTCTCTGTACTCAAGGATAGTGCTCTACCACTTGAGCCACAAAACCACTAAGGAATTGAACCCAGGCTCCATGCATGCTAGGCAAGCACTGTACCACTAATCCACATTCCGGGCCTTTTCTTTACTTTTTCTTAGATCTAGGTCTTGTGGACATTTTTCAGACTGCTACCTAGCCACTAGTAGCAGAAGGCTATTCCAGGATTGTTTTTTCTGGTTAGCATCTGTAATAGGTTAATGGTTCTTTACTTCTGGGGGTGCTAGGTTGATCTCAGGTCCTCCTACCCTTTCTGCTTTAGTATATTTTTCAAATACTGTAAAATTTATACCTAGGTCTAAGTGGACCTCAATCTTCATAGTCACACTTCCATCATAGCTGAGATGACAGGGGCACAACAGTGCATCCATCCTTTATTAGTTGAGATCTCAAAAATTTTTTTGTCCAGTCTGATCTTGAACATTTTCACTGATCTCCATCTCTTAAGTAACCAGGATTACAGACATGCATCACTATATTTAACCTTAATAAATCCTTATGTCTCAAGAATTTTGTTTGTTTTTGTTTTTTGCCAGTCCTAGGGCTTGAACTTGCCTAGGCACTGTCCCTTGTTTTGCTCAAGGCTAGCATTCTACTACAGCACCACTTCCAGCTTTTTTTGTATATATGGTATTGAGGAATCAAACCCAGGGCTTCATGCATGCAAGGCAAGCACTCTACCACTAAACCACATTCCCAGCCCTCAAGAGTTTTGATTTAGCCGGGCGCCAGTGGCTCACACCTATAACCCTAGCTACTCAGGAGGCGGAGATCTGAGGATCGCAGTTCAAAGCCAGCATGGGCAGGAACATCCGTGAAACTCTTACCTCCAATAAACCACTAGAAAACAGGAAGTGGCACTGTGGCTCAAGCGGTAGAGCACTCACCTTGAGCTGAAGAGCACAGGTACAGCACCCAAGCCCAGAGTTCAAGCCCCACGACTGACAAAAACAAAACAAAAAGAGTTTTGATTTAACATATATGGAAGGATATACAATAAAATTTTCTTTTTTTGCCGGTCATGGGGCCTGAACTCTGAGTCTGGGCGCTGTCCCTCAGCTCTTCAGCTCAAGGCTAGCACTCTACCACTGGAGCCACAGCGCCACTTCCGGCTTTTTCTGTTTATGTGGTGCTGAGGAATCGAACCCAGGTCCTCATGCTTGCAAGGCATGCACTCTACCGCTGAGCTACCTTCCCAGCCCCTACAATAAAATTTTCTTGAGTGACCAAAATGCAATACTCTTATGAGGACATTTAGGGAAGAAATAATCAGTGCTGAATCAATTTGTCATGGAAAAATCTACCTAAATGGATGGCTTTGACTGAAGATCTAATGTTATTTTTAATTTTGTAGCTGGTCCCCTCCCTTCTCTGACAAATAGCATGAGAGACACCTCTGATTTCTCCTATACCCCTCCTTCTTTTCCCACAGTGTTCTGAAGAAAGAAACTTTGAGGATAGATGCTTTGTACCACATCTCAGAAGTCAACTTTAAGATAATTGCAGCGGAAGCCGCTTTTAATCAGCTGACAGACAGCTTTAAGAAAATTAATGAGGACAGAATCTTAGGAAGGAGTAAATCATTTCTGACAACAAAGCTGTCTCTCTTTTATCCCAGTTTCCCCATGAAGAAATAGTACCCTTCCAGGATACAAAAATAAAATACCTTTATTTTGGTATTTGCCTTCCCTAAAGCCAGCCCTTGCCTTCTCCAAGATTAAGAAGAGATTCAGTTCTCTTAGATTTCTGAACACTCTGGAATGAAGAATTTCAGGTCACTTTTGAAAATCAAACTTTCCAAATCTAAATCAGTAAAGATGATTAGAGTTCTGTCACAGGCTAATTCCAAGGGCAGGGAAGGAGAGTAGCCTAGTGATGATTAGATATGGAAGTATAAACTAGGACAGGCGCACATTTGTAATTCCAGCACACTTGGGCACAAAATGGTGATACCAAGCCAGCAAGATGCTGTCTCAAAAGAAACAAAACCAAAATGCTGACAGGTCAAAAGTGCCCAGGTTTATAATCATTGGTCACTGCTGAAGGTACCAGGCACCCATCTATCTAGACCCAGAATCTAAGCTACACTTATAGTTAAATTGTAAATTGAGCACTCAGCATGTCAAACCTTTTTTGTTGTTGTTGGTGGTGGTGGTGGTGGTTGTAGGGCTTAAACTGAGGGCCTGGGTGCTATCCTTGAGCTTTTTTTTTTTTTTTTTTTTTGCAGTGGCCAGTGGGGGGGGTAGGGGAGCAGTCCTGGGGCTTGAACTCAGGGCCTGGGCACTGTCCCTGAGCTGCTTTTGCTCAAGGCTATCATTCTACCACTTGAGCCTCAGTGCCACTTTGGCTTTTTCTGTTTATATGGTACAGAACAATGGAACCCAGGGCTTTATGCATACTAGGCAAGCACTCTACCACTAAGCTACATTCCCAGCCCCTGTTTTGGTTTTTTGAAACAAGATTTTACTTTATAACCCAGGCAGTCCCCGGACTCAAGATCTTTCTACCTCACTCTCCTAAGTGCTGGGATTAGAAATGTATGCCCCAGCCGGGCCTATAATCCTAGCTACTCAGGAGGCTGAGATCTGAGGATCGCGGTTCAAAGCCAGCCCTGGCAGGAGAGACCATGAGACTCCTATCTCCAATAAACCACCAGAAAAAAACGGAAGTGGTGCTGTAGCTCAAGTGGTAGAGCACTCGCCTTGAGCTGAAGAGCTGAGGGACAGCGCCCAGGCCCAGAGTTCAAGCCCCACAACTGACAAAAAAAAAGAAAGAAATGTATGTCCCACACCTGGCTTCTATGGTTCATATTAATGAATTTATAATAATCAGTATCTCTAGACTCTGATGATTATGTAATATTACATGTTTTAAAAGGACAAACCAATTAATGTTTTTTGTTTTGTTTTAAATCAGTTGTGGGGCTTGAACTCATGGCCTGTATGCTATCCCTGAGTTCTTTTTTTTTTTTGGCAGTTGTGGGCTTGAACTCAGCCTGGGCCCTGTCCTTGAGCTCTTCACCTCAAGGTGAGAGCTCTACCATTTGAGCCACAGCACCACTTCCAGTTTTCTGGTGGCTAATTGGAGATAAGATCTCATAGACTTTGCTGCCCAGGCTGGCTTTGAACTGCGATCCTCAGATCTCAGCCTTCTTAGTAGCTAGGATTTCAGGCATAAGCCACCGATGCCCTGCTCCCTGAGCACTTTTGTTCAACATTAGTGCTCCAGCACTTTAAACCACAGCTCCACTACCAGTTTTTGAGTGGTTACTTGGAGATCAAAGTCTCATGGGGCTTTCCTGCTCAGGCTGGCTTCAAACCATGATCCTTATATCTCAGCCTTCTGAGTTGCTAGAAGCAACCAGCAGCCACCAACACCTGCCTCCAATTAATGTTTCTTTATAGTCAGAGTAATAACAAAAAATAATCATAATAAATATCCTTCAGACACCTCTGATCCAAGGATAGCAATGAGTTGAATGTTGGGGAAAAGAACTCAAGAAATATTCCTTCTAATGACCAGCCTGAAGAGAAACACATATTGCTATTTATTCTTTAAGTCAAGCATCTCTATTGTTCTAGCTAGTAAGCAAACAGGGTGAGCTTCCAGATAAGAGTAAGTAACTGGAAGATAATTGGAAAAAGAAGACCTTAGCTCTTGCTCTTAAATTTCTCACTGTTTAAGAAAAACTTAGGGGGCTGGGAAGGAGGCTCAGTGGTAGAGCGCTTGCCTTGCATGCATGAGGCCCTGAGTTCGATTCCTCAGCACCACATAAGCAAAAAGAAAAAAGCCGGAAGTGGCACTGTAGTTCTAGTGGTAGAGTGCTAGCCTTGAGCTGAAGAGCTGAGGGACAGTGCCCAGGCCCAGAGTTCAGGCCCCACGACCGGACCCAAAGAAAAAGAAAAACTTGGGGCAAGACATACCCACCTGAAATATCTGTACTGAACAGTAAAACCAAGAAGGGAAAAGCTAGAGATAGACCTCAGTGGGAGAGTGCTTGCCTAGCATGTGCAAAGTTCAAGTGCCTGCACCACCACCACAATAACAGCAACAGTATACACACACACACACACACAATACACCCACACTCAAGAAGAGAGAGAGAGTAAAAGAGGAGGTTGCTCTAACACACCAAAGTATTGATCAGTCTAGATAATACTCAACCCTTGAATATACTTTTATGACTTATCTGTAAAGAAAAAAGCTTTCAGTAACATCGACCCTTATGTATCTGAGGATCTACCTTAAAGAATATAATTGCTGCTTCAAGGACAAAGGGAAGCTAAACTTGATTTCTCTCCTAGAACTTCCTCTCTGAACCAAGTTAAGTGAAGGCATCTTTGTCCCTCATTTTCACATCTCTAGCACTGGTAAGGTTCCTGTTCCTAGTGTCTTGAGGATAGGCAAGAATTATGCAACTAGAATGTATTTATTTATTTATTTTTGTGTGTATACAGTGTTAGAGTTTGAGCCTAGTCTCACATACATTCTAGGCAATATTCTACCATTGAGCTACATCCACAGCCTTCAGTTCTTTTTGGTTGAACTGTGGTTTGAACTAAGAGCCCTTCCCTTGTATGTAGACACTACTACTTGAGCCACACCCCAGACCTTTTTGCTTTAGTTATTATTCATATAGGGTCCCATCAAGCTTCAAACCAGTGATCCTCCCATCAGTGCTTCTGAGAGACTGGGATTACAAGTGGGTTCCACTACAGCTGGCCTCTTCAGTTTTCATAAAACAGTTATCTGCCTACAGTCCTCACCTGCACCACAAAATAAAAAAAGGAAGCTTTGAGATGGCAAACAAGATTAAAATCTCTGCAGGGTACTGATGGCTCATGCCTGTTATCCTAGCTACTCAGGAGGCTGAGATCTAAGGATTGTGGTTCAAAGCCAGCCTGGGCAAGAAAGTCTGTGAGACTCTTATCTCTAATTAACCACCAGAAAACCAGAAGTGGAGCTGTGGCCCAAGTAGTAGAGCACCTGTCTTGAGCTAAAGAGCTAAAGGACAGTGCCCAAGCCCAGAATTCAAACCCCATGACTGATAATAAATAAATAAATAAATGGAAATGTAGCTCAGTGGTAAAGCACTTGTCCCTAGGTCTGATCCCCAGAACAGATGTAAGAAAAAATTAATTTCAAGCCAGGTGCCGGTATGATTGTACACACCAGTAATCCCAGCACTCCAGAGGCTTAGGAAGGAAGATTTAGAGTTCATGACCAGCTTGGGTTAGATTAAAAAAACACAGCAAATGCTGCTGGCTCATGCCAGTAAACTAGCTACTCAAGAGGCTGAGATCTGAGGATTGCAGTTTGAAGCCAGACCAGGCAGGAAAGTCCTATAAATAAAATACTCAGGAAAAGCTATAAAGGGTACTGTGGCTTAAGTGGTAGAGTGCTATCCTTGAGCAAAAAAAAAAAAAGCTCAAGGACAGGCTAGGAAGGTAGTTCAGTGGTAGAGCGCTTGCCTTGCATGCATAAGGCCCTGGGTTCGATTCCTCAGCACCACATAAGCAGAAAAAAAAGCCAGAAGTGGCGCTGTGGCTCAAGTGGTACAGCGCTAGCCTTGAGGTGAAGAGCTAATGGACAGCGCCCAGGCCCAGAGTTCAGGCCCACGATCGGACCCCCCCCAAAAAAAAGCTCAGGAATAATACCTAGGTCCAGAGTTCAAGGGAAAAAAATATCCCAGGGTTAAAGTAACGAACAATTAATAAATCTAAGCAAGTCAACAGCTCTAAAGGAAGAAAAGATGACCATAGCGTCTCTACTCTGGTATATATGCATTTCTTAGTTGGTAACAAGATGTGTAGTGGTCTATTTTCAGTGGAAAAATCAACTGTGTCTTCTGCTTTTCATTGGTTTCTCTCCCTCTTCTTGGAGAGTTGATTCTCTTCTAGTCACTGCTCTTGAAAACTTACGGCCTCTCATGTTGTTTTCTACCCACATAGTCCTTTCTTTCTCAAAGACCCTTTGACTTCCCTCCTTTTCTAGTCACCCCATTCTTCCATCCAGCTTTCATTGTCTTAAGGTAGAGATCTGCCAGCTGCTAGATTCCAAGTTCAAAGATGATGAGATTCGCAACTTTAAAAATAATAACCACAGGATTTTGTTCTTTTAGTTTCTTACTTCATTTGTTCTGAGCAGAGCAGCTTGCTGCATGGACCAATGGTCTGATCTTTGTTGGCATGCAGTAGAAAGCCCTTTGTTAAGGGCTACAATACATTTCCTCTAAATTTTGAAAGAGAGAAAGGTTGCCTACTGACCTTGCATCTTTTGCCAATCTGTCTTTGAACAAGAGCTCTTCATTTTTTCCTGAGAAGTGTCTTCTTTTGCTCCAGTTTCCTATTAAAGTTTGAGGAATGGAGAGGCAAGTGTTAGATTGTGTTCGATCCTAGAAATGGAGGAATCTGTTGCCTAAGAACCGTAAAGATTTGGTGACCTGACTCTTTCCCTATTGACGTGCTAAAGACTGCACTGACTCAAAAATCTGTTCCTTCTAGCATATTGATTCTACTTTCCTTCATTGATGTTAGACAGAAATAAGAACAATCTACTTTGGGAAGGCAGGGGGATGCTGTCAGCATCTGTTATATACACCAGGGCATGGCTGTAGCTAAGATAAAACCAGGACTCCTCAAACATGAATCAGCAGCCCGGTTTTGTAGCCAGTCCTGCAAAGGGAACCTCACATCCTTGATAATTTTCCAGTATAATAGAATTAGGTGGGAGAGGGGTAGTGGGTGCTGGCTAGCTGCTTTTCTACATATCTCCTGGGGGAGCTTTAGGGCACCTGACATATTAAGGAAAAAAATTTTTGAGACAGTCTGGCTTTGTAGCCCAGGCTTGGCTTTGAACTCATGATCCCTCTGCTTCAGCTTCCCAAGCGCTAGGATGACAGGCATGTGCTGCCACTCATTGCGGTTATGGTAACCTTTTATTTGAGCTGTATTTGTGGTACATCTGGTAAAGGCAGGGTCATATTTATACCATCTTAGCTGCTCTTTCTTGTCAATTCTAGGAATAGGTTATAGAGCCAGTCTCTATAGCATTCTAGAAGGAGATTTACAACTCACCCAGTCTCTGGGTGGGAAAGACTAATGACCAAAGCCATATGTGGTTGAGGAGTAGCTTGAACTACCTAACCATCTGTCAGTATGGGGAAATTGTTGCCCAGATAGCTTCTCATCTCCAGGGCTGACTAATTGTGACATTATGTGCCCCCTCAGTAACATAGACTAAGAGCTTTCAGTTCTAACTCAGGAAGGATTATAAGCCACACTGTGGAATTTTTCAGAATGTGTCAGGTTCTCTTGTTCTGAGGCCTTACTTGTTGCAGAACTATATGCAAGAAGGTCTGGGCCAGCTGCCTTCCAGTACCTAAGAATCACTGCAATGTCCATAATGTACTCTCTGGACTTGTTCCTCCCCCTCTGTCAGTCTTACATTCATTCCTTCCTTCCCACCCTCATGATGATTGTAGTGACCAAGCAAAAGCTTATCAGAAATCCTGAAAACCACTGATGTTTATGGAGCATCTTCTGGCTTTCTGCCACAAAGCAGGATTTAGCCTAATATCCAAGGTTGGCCCTCGGGAGCTGCCCTTTCAGCACAGTTTAAGGACTTCTTAGATGGGAGGTGGGAGTGAGGGTGGTGTGCCAGAGCCAGAGAAAAAATCCATGTCTCTGTGGCTGAAGAAGTTGTGAAGTAACTAACAATGTCTTGGAGAAGTGAGGAAGGGGGTCTCAACCTTCAATTTTTTTTTTTTTGGTTGGTCCTGGGGCTTGAACTCTGGGCTTGGGTGCTGTCCTTCAGCTCTTCAGCTCAAGGCAAGCGCTCTACCACTTGAGCCACAGCACCACTTCCCAATTATTTTTTTTGCAAGTCCTGGGGCTTGAACCCAGGGCCTGAGCACTGTCCCTGGGCTTCTTTGCTCAAGGTTAGCACTCTACCACTTGAGCCATAGCACCACTTCCAGCCTTTTAAATGCTGTGACTATGTCTCTCTTAACTAGTTTAACGTGTCATACTGGCATTTGGAGAATTTGATACAAGTTAAGTTTGTGCTGTTTTTTTTGTGGGGTGGGGGTCCAGTCGTGGGGCCTGAACTCTGGTCCTGGGCGCTGTCCCTCAGCTCTTCAGCTCAAGGCTAGTGCTTTACCACTTGAGCCACAGTGCCACTTCCGGCTTTTTTTCTTTTTGCTTATATGGTGCTGAGGAATTGAACCCAGGGCCTCAGGCATGCAAGGCAAGCGCTCTACCACTGAGCCACCTTCCCAGCCCCTGTGCTGCTTTTCCAGATGGAAATAA
>NW_012267341.1:1756765-1766383 GCF_000151885.1 Dipodomys ordii
TGAGGCCCTGGGTTCAATTCCTCAGCACCACATAAGCAGGAAAAAAAAAAAGCCAGAAGTGGTTCTGTGGCTCAAGTGGTAGACTGCTAGCCTTGAGCAGAAGAGCTGAGAGACAGCGCCCAGGCACAGAGTTCAGGCCCCATGATTGGACCCAAAAAAAAATAAAATTAAATTAATAGAAGTAATTATTAAGCTGGACCTGACAAAAGTAGGTGGTATTTCTTGAGCCTAAGAATTTGTGACCAGCCTGGGCAACATAGCAAGCCCTTTTATCCAACAAAACATAACAAAAACTAAATTCATTTTATGAATATTGCTTTCTAAAACACACTCTTATTTTTATCCTCAGTTATTTTCCTCCCATCAGCCCTAGGGGTAAGTAAAAACAGATGAAGTTCATCCCTATTTTATAGAATAAAAACTAGAGAGGCTACATGGGAAATAACACTCCAGTTTATAGGTTTTCAACTTCGTGTCCTTTTCATAGGCCAGATGCAGGTATCTGGCAACAATAACAGCAGTTACCATTTATGAACTCGTATCATGTCAGGCATTCTATATCTATCATCTTATTTTATCTTAGTTTGGTATGTGTGTGTGTCTGTGTGCGCATGCATGCATGCATGCTGGTATAAAGGCTTGAACTCAAAGCTTCATGCTTTTGCTTGTTTTTATTATAGTGAGTACTCTGTCATGTAAGCCATGTGTGTCCACTTCTGGTTTTATGCTGGCTATTGAAGTTAAGAGAGTCCTGATGTCTTATCTTCCCTTGCTGGCTCCAAACTAAGATTGATTGTCAAGTCTCAACTTTTCTGAGTAGCTAGAATTAAAGATATGTAGCCACCAGCACATGGCTTTAATCTCCTCAGTCATTTGAATATAGGTACTTTATATGGGGGCTTGAACTCAAGGCCTTGTGCTCTCTTGGCTTTTTTCACTCAAGGCTAGCACTCTACCACTTGAGCCACAGCTCTAGGTGCTTTTGTGAGGTTTTTTGTTTGGTTTGTTCTGGTTTGCAGGACCTGGGGCTTGAACTCCGAGTTTGTGTGCTTTCGCTGACGTTTTGTGCTCAAATCTGTATCACTTGAGCGACAGCTCTGCTTCTGGCTTTTTGTGGTTCATTAGAGATAAGGGTCTCATGGGTTTTTCTACCTGTGCTGGCTTTTGTTCCTTAGATCTCAGCCTCCTGAGTAGTTAGGTTTACAGGTGTGAGCCACTGGTGCCCAACATGTACCTGCTTTTTTTTTTTTTTTAAACTGAGATCTAGAGAAGCTGTAATACATTTTATCAGGACTCGGACTTGCCTTTCTCAGTAAAAGCCTGTGCCCTTCATTCTTCTTGACCTAGGCCTGTTCCTATCTGACTGAAGTTCTTCTGAATATTCTCAGAAAGACTTTTGAGGCTGGTTTTCCCTCAGCTGAAACCCTAGATCCACCAAACTACCTCTCAGAATACAGTCCATCAGAAAGATGGGTAGAAAGTGTTGAAAGGAAAATCTCTTGCTTTGAGAAGCAGAAATTGATCTCCATGCCTTTCATCAGTTCCTTTCCATTCTCTGTTAGAAGGAAACCATGTGCCTGTGGATTCAAGATTCCCTTCTGCTTGCTCCCTACAGCTGAACATATCTTTTAGGTTTCCTGAACAATAGCAGTTTTAATAGTGCTTTTAATTAGATGAATTAAGAATGTTCTCTAATGTTATCACCCCCTCCCGCCCCCCTATCACCTCCAATTCCCCATTGCTGTGCAAGCTGGGGAAAATTTCCATGGTAACAGGGCTACCAACCCAGGTTGCCTCTCGCTGGTTGTTCTGGCCAGAGGAAAGTTATGGGCAGTCCTTCCCAGTGTGGTGGGCACTGCATGAGGCTGATGCCAAAGAAGCTAGATGGGAAGAGCAGAAAACTCTTGAGAGTACATCAGCTAGGCTTCTAGAATGCCCTGGAAGAGACCTAGCTCTCACCAAAAATAAGAGGGTCCTACCTTCCCCTTTCCCACAAGCTCTCCCACAGAAGTTAATGATCAGCTCATATCCAGCGTGTCTTTTTTCTCTGTGGTTAATTTATTTCTCCTTGGATTTTGTTGTTTTTGGTAACATTTCTCCTATTGTCTTTTCTTCTCTCTTTCCCACCCAGAGAGTTTTCAATGTCCTTTACCCAATGCCTGCTGACCAGCGGAGACATGTAAGCATCAATTCTGCCCGTTGGCTGCCTGAGCCAGGGCTTGGCCTGGCCTATGGCACCAACAAAGGAGACCTGGTGATCTGCCGACCAGAGTGAGTTGCTCAGGATGGGAGATGGAGGTTTGCAGGGATGGGAGTTAAGAGTATCTCTGCCAAGGTGTAGCATGAACAGGGTTCATCTGAAGGCTATTTTTAAACTATCAGTTAAAATTGTTGGAAGGGGAGTATAGCATCCTCCTGCCCAGGGAATTCTTAGGCTCCTTGAAGAAATGGAGTTAGCTCTCCATCCAGATACTATCACAAAGCTGCTTTAGAGACTGTCTTCTTGAGTCAAGCAGTATTTATTTTCTTTTTTTTGTCTCTTGTTTCCTGGTTTCTTAGTAAAGTCTCTGCAGACAAAAACAGATTCTTTTTAAAACCTTTTCTCAAAATTTTACTTGACAGTTTAGAGTTAATGCTGTGGACATTAATTTAGAGAATAAAATGGAAATAAGGTATTGTTAAAACCCTAATTTGTCAAGCCACTGATCTCTAACAGCTTGTCCCTGTGTTCTGCCTGTTTTTCTTTTTGCTTGAAGCTGTAGTTCTTAATAGTGAAGGCAGACTTAAAAGCTCAATTTAAAGTCAAAATGATTATTATCTTGCCTTAAATTAGGGAGTAGGAGGAGACAGGGAGCCAAAGCATTTCTGTCCTGATGACATTCCTTTCCCTTCCTCTGACTTTTTGGAGGATAGGTGTCTATCCAGGCATTTGTTCAGTTAAGACCCTTGGGGATCAGCCTGATTTGTCATCAATTTCTAGACCCAGCCAGGTGGGGAGTGTGAAGCTCTGTGCTTCACTGCAGATCACTCTTGATTGCTGTGTGGGACACTGCAGGGTTCCAAGCAACTAAATGCCACTTCTGCCTCTAGGCTGTCCTAATGCTGTCCTTCACTTGGTGCAGAGTCTTCTAGGGTGTTCTGTAGATCACAGAGCATGATGTGACTAGTATCACAGGAATCTCTGGCTATTTCAGAAAGTCCTTGGTGAGTTATCCTAGAGTATATATTTGGATCCATTCCTGTCTGGTAAGTTGAGTAATGATTGACCCATGTCAACTGAGTTAGGTCAGTAACTATGGAGAGAGAACCTGATTTTAAAATCAGACTACTCTTAGCAAGGAGAATACCTTCCTCTGCTAGCTGCTTCTCTCTTCAGCATGTGTGTCCAGAGAACATCCTTCACTACTTTCTGTGCCTTTCCAGTTTGCCTCTTTCATGACTCTGCCATTTGTTATCTAGGGTTCTGCATCTATCAATTTCTACTCATCCCTCAGGCTGTCCATACATGATCCAGGATCAGTGAGTCTTGAAATATTTCTTTTTTTGGGGGGGGGTCCAGTCGTGGGGCCTGAACTCTGGGCCTGGGCGCTGTCCCTCAACTCTTCAGCTCAAGGCTAGCACTCTACCACTTGAGCCACAGCACCACTTCTGGCTTTTTTTTTTCTTTTTGCTTATGTGGTATTGGGGAATCGAACCCAGGGCCTCATGCATGCAAGGCAAGCACTCTATCACTGAGCCACCTTCCCAGCCCCTTGAAATATTTCTTTTATCTCATTCTCTCCTTAGGAATTCATAAGAAGAATTTAGTAGACCTCATTTCCAAAACTGGTGCAGAATTCTGGACTATTATTTCACTTTATAACAGCACTCTAGTTGCAAGTCTTCCTTCCCCTCTTTCTCAGAGATCTCTTTCCTCCACCAGTGTTGTCTATGACTCCTGCCACATACATTGGTCCCAAGCAAAGTCCCAGCCCAGTCCCTTGCAAAGTGGTCTGCCCTCATAGAGGGAGAATCTCTATCTTATTTTGTTGTGGCCTCCTCAAAGGTGTCATGTCTGAAACCCCAGCCCACATACTTGGTATGAGTCACAGACTCCTTAGCCAAGCATGAAGCTGGCTGTGGCCTCGATTTTCTCTTTTCTCTCCATATGTTGTCTTCAGCATTCCAGAGTCTCAGGAAGCTAAGTCTTCTTGGGCTGCCTGGGGGATTCTTACTCAGCAGGAGCTCAAAACTCTTCCTCAAGGAAGATGGCAACTAGCACTAGACATGTGGAACAGTGTCTCATCACAGACCAAGAAGACACTAATTTAGCCCATCTTTTTAGTGCTATTTCTTTTGATTTCCTGAGTTCCTGAAGCCTGGAAATTTAGGACCCAATATAAATCTGATGTGGATGTGACTTTGTCCTAAGTTCTTCAAAGCTTCCCCAGTTCTCAGTCCCTTTCATATCTTAATCACCTTTATATCTCTTTTTGGCTTTAAAGCCTAAAACAAGCTGCTGTTCTCCCATGGTAGAAATGGAGAACATTTGCCCCATGGGTCCTATAAGAACTACAGAATCCTTTGGTACATAGCAGGGCAGACATATTTGCTTCCTGTCATCTGCTACTGGCTGTCTGCTTATATGGCCTGCAAATGATGTTAAGAATACTCAAATAGAGCCAGGCGTTGGTGGCTCACACCTGTAATCCTAGCTACTCAGGAGGCTGAAATCTGAGGATCACAGCTCAAAGCCAGCCCAGGCAGGAAAGTTTGTAAGATTCTTCTCTCCAATAAACCACCAGAACACCAGAAGTGGCGCTGCGGCTTAAGTGGTAGAGCACTAGTCTTGAGCTAAATTGCTGAGGGACAGTGCCCATGCCCAGAGTTCAAGCCCCATGACTAAAATACATATATTCAAATGGCCTTTGACAGAAAAAAAGGTTCCTCATCCCTGCTTTAGGCAAAGAAAACAGAACAATATACAGATGAGGATTAAGACTCACCCAAAGCCTTCAGAAAGATTATTGCCAGAAGTGGGCTTCCTAACTTTCCAATCCAGACCTTTTTCCTATATCTGTTTCTTACCGTTTTTTCCACCCCCCAAAAAAAATCCTTTAAAGTTCTCACAAAAGCAGTATATTCTTCTGCAGAAAAATATACCACAGGAATACACATACATGTTTTGTAACTTTATGCTGTCTGGTAAAGAGCCATTTTAGATTATGTTTAAGCAGGTCAGGTGGTTTGTACAAAGGGAAATGGGAGGATAATTGAGAGCAGTGACATCTTTTCAACAGTCTATGATTGGTCTCTGGCCTAGAATAAGAAAAACAAATAAATAGGAAAATAGGAGCTCGGGTGGTTATCTTTTTTCTTGAGCAGCTGCCTAAGGCTTGCTGCCTGTCTGTGGGTGACGCAGCTCCCTGGTACACCCATTCCCAAGGGCACAGTATCCAAGCCTGCCAGCTGGGCAAGATTGTAGCCCTCCCCCTGAAACAGGTGGTTGTCTGCCTTTGTCCAGACACAGGCAGCTGCGCCGCATTTTGTGCTGTCAGTGCTGTTCTTGATTCTCCTCCATTGTCAGCCTCGGCACTGTCACCAAGCACAAAGCAAGGAATGAGCTCCTTGGGATCCTTGGTATTATAAAACCTGACTTGACAGTAGATAAGAGCTTAGAGAATTGTTTCTTGCCAGGGGAGGGAGTGCTTAAGTGAGAAGATGAAAAACTAGCCCTTGAGCCTCTACTAAACCATCATATCATGGTGGCTGATAGCCTAGTCACCTGCCCTTTTAGGCCTTTTCTCCTGGCTCTCTCACCTTCTCTCCTGACGGTCCGGCCCCCCCTTGCCATTTCCAAATAGTTGTGAAGGACCAGGCTGATTTGAGGGAGTTCTTACCCATTTCTGACTTCATGGGTCAGCCATGTAATAGGATAGAGGAGAGGCATTACTGAACGGTCATTGCTTTTCAGAATCAGCTTAGAAGATTGATAGCAGATGAGAAGTAGTCTGAGCCTGGGGCATTTGGCACCTTGGCCAAGTGTGACAAAGCTCCAGCTCTGTCCCTTCAGAGGGAGCCACCAGTGTAAATGGTAATTATAATCAAGTATCATTGCCCAGGAAGGGAAAGGCACACATCTGGATGAAAAGGGAACCAGAATTGCTGCAGAGCCTCCATCTTTCAGGCTAGTCCAAGAGAGCCAGGTGTTTGCTCTTTCTCACATCTCAGCAACAGTGTAGATAAACACCAATCTTAGAAACAGTTCTTCTTCCAAATAGACAGCCTGAGACTGACAGATGAAAGAATATCCTCAAAGGAAATATCCCCCAAAAGTTGGAACATTTAGAGCTGTAAGTTAGCATCACTGAGGAAGCCAGCCTGGCTTTTTAGTGTGTTCAAGGAGCCCAGCCCTAAGGAAGATTTTGATGTTGTTGTTGTTGTTGGTCTTAGAGCTTGAACTATGGGCCTGGGCCCTCTCCCTCAGCTCTTCAGCTCAAGGCGAGCGCTCTATGGCTTGAACCACAGCTCCCTTCTGGTTTTCTAGTGGTTTATTAGAGATAAGAGTCTCACGGACTTTCCTGCCTAGGCTGGCTTTGAACTGTGATCCTCAGATCTCAGCCTCCTGAGTAGCCAGGATTACAGGTGTGAGCCAGTGGCACCCGACCCTATGGAAATTTTAAGCCATGTACTCTTACAGATGGATGTTGCTGAAGGAAGCCAAGAGTTAAAGTGGAAATTTGTCTAAAAAGGCTGCCCCTCATTGGCCTTCCTACTCTTCTTCATCCCTTTGTATATTTGTCTAGATCCTAAGAAGAGCCAAAAATAAACAATGACTCATTCAGCCTTTCTAAGATTCAAGAAAGAGAGTGTTGGTTGGGATCATTATTTAGTTTCCAGACAGAAATAAGTGATACTTGGGCTGGGAAGGTGGCTCAGTGGTAGAGCGCTTGCCTTGCATGCCTGAGGCCCTGGGTTCGATTCCTCAGCACCACATAAGAAAAAAGCCGGAAGTGGCGCTGTGGCTCAAGTAGTAGAGTGTAGCCTTGAGCTGAAGAGTTGAGGGACAGCGCCCAGGCCCAGAGTTCAGGACCCACGACCGGACTGGGTATTGAAGGCTGAGTTTCAGCTACCAGAGAGGTGTCTCCACCTCTTACTGACACAGTACCCAGAATTAAAGTCAGATCCAGGGGCTTGCTGTCATCAGGCACTCTGGCCACAGAAAGAGCAGGTAGGTAAGGATTAGAGCTGTTTGTGGAGGGTGGAGGCCTGGGAGATAGAGTGGAGCAGCACATTGCACCAGTTCATATGGCTACTTCAAGAAGTAAACTGGAGGGGCTGGGAAGGTAGCTCAGTGGTAGAGCACTTGCCTTGCATTCCTGAGGCCCTGGGTTCGATTCCTCAGCACCATATAAGCAGAAAAAGCCAGAAGTGGCGCTGTGGCTCAAGTGGTAGAGCACTAGCCTTGTGCTGAATAGCTGAGGGACAGTGCCCAGGCCCAGAGTTCAGGCCCCAGGACCAGAAAAAAAAAAAAAAAACACTTCATCTCCAATTGATTACTCAAAAAAAACCAGAAGTGGCGCTATGACTCAAGTGGTAGAGCACTAGCCTTGTGCTGAATAGCTGAGGGACAGTGCCCAGGCCCAGAGTTCAGGCCCCAGGACCAGAAAAAAAAAAAAAAAACACTTCATCTCCAATTGATTACTCAAAAAAAACCAGAAGTGGCGCTATGACTCAAGTGGTAGAGCACTATCCTTGAGCAAAAAGAGCTCGGGGACAGTATCCTGAGTTCAAGGCCCACAACTGACACCCCCCCCCAAAAAAAAAAAAACAGAGCTGGGCACTGGAGGCTCATACCTATAATCATAGCTACTCAGGAGGCTGAGATCTGAGGATCATAGTTCAAAGCCAACTCAGGAAGGAAAATCCATGAGACTCTTATCTCCAATAAACTACTCCAAAAAAGCAGGAAGTAGTGCTATTGCTCAAGTGATAAAAAGCACTAACCTTCAACAAAAGAAGCTCGAGGACAGAGCCCAGGCCCAGAGTTCAAGCTCCAGGACCAGCACAAAAAAGAAAAAGAAACCCAGTCTTTGGCTCCCAGCTGATAGTGCATGCTGCCTAGATGAAATGCAATTTAAGGGGCTCTTGGCTACCAGCATTATGTTAACTGCCCCAGCTTAGACATCAGGCCTTCTTATGGCCTCTTTCTTTCTTTCTTTCTTTCTTTCTTTCTTTCTTTCTTTCTTTCTTTCTTTCTTTCTTTCTTTCTTTCTTTCTTTCTTTCTTTCTTTCTTTCTTTTTTTTGGTCAGTGTGGGGCCTGAACTCTGGGCCTGGGTGCTGTCCCTGCGCTCTTCAGCTCAAGGTGAGCGCTCTACTGCTTGAGCCACAGTGCCACTTCCGGCTTTTTCTGCTTATGTGGTGTTGAGGAATCGAACCCAGGGCCTCATACATACAAGGCAAGCACTCTACCACTGAGCCACCTTCCCAGCCCCTTATGGCCTCTTTTCTAAGACAGGAAGAAAGTTCTGGTCACATAGAACACAGTTTGATGTAGGTTCAACATGAACAGCTTGTCACTAACCAGCTCTAGCTAGCAGGAATTACAGAGAAGGGATTTGGCAAGGGCCCATGTGGTATTGCAACCTGTCAATAAATCTTGACAAGTTTGTAAATCAGAGGCTTCTTGGCAGCTGGCTTCACATGATGCCTAATGCAGTCAGGATTGCTCACCAAAAGTACAGCAGTGGCTCCATGGAGGGCTCTGCAATTTGCTTCTGGACATTTGGCTCTTCCCTAACACTAGGTCACATTACTTTACCTTCTCGTATACATGGAAATAATGCTGTTATTTACACTCCTTTTTGTCTAGTGACAATCTTCCTGTCAGCGTTGTTCAAGGCTGCCCTCGAACTCAGAATCTTCCCACGTCAGCATCAAGTGCTGGAATTACAGGCATGGGCCACCATGCCCAACTAAGGCAACACTTTTTAAAAGTAGTCAACGGATCATGAAGGCCCTTTAGCAGAAGCTAGGAGAGAGGTGGCACAAAAGAAAGTAATAACACTTTGTTGTGACTCTTCCCTCTTAAAAAAACAAGTGTTTTGGCAGGTGAAGCCTATACCCAGCATGAAAGGCATCTATAGCCAGATCTGAAGCTTAAATACCTAGGCCTGTTGGCTTATGGCTAAGGTAGCCCTACTTTCTTCCTTTCTTCCTTATGAGGCCACTATTGTCTGATACTCATGTTGAGAAAATAAGCCTCTCATTTTTTCCCCTTACTCACCCTTCCTTGTAGCCCCCTAGCTTTCAGGTGTGCTCCCCGCTGGGGGCCGGTGGCTCACGCCTGTAATATTGGCTAGTCAGGAGGCTGAGAAGATCAGAGTTCAAAGCCAGCCCAGGCAGGAAACTCCATGAGACTCTTTTTTTTGTTGTTGTTGGTGTGGGGGCCTGAACTCTGGGCTTGGGTGCTGTCCCTCAGCTCTCAGCTCAAGGCGAGAGCTCTACCACTTGAGCCACAGTGCCACTTCCAACTTTTTTTTTAATTTTATTTGTGAACATACTGTACAGAGGGGTTACAATTACATGGGCAGGATAATGCGTACATTTCTTACCAAGCATTGCAGCCTCCTCCTTTG
>NW_012267341.1:1768003-1770028 GCF_000151885.1 Dipodomys ordii
ACCAGAAAACCGGAAGTGGCACTGTAGCTCAAGTGGTAGAGCGCTCGCCTTGAGCTGAAGAGCTGAGGGACAGCGCCCAGGCCCAGAGTTCAAGCCCCCCAACCGACAAAAAAGAAAAAGAAAAAAAAAAAAAAGAACATAGGTATGCCCTGATTTGTTTAGGAGTAGAATGGGATGTTTTGAATATCTCTTAGGATCTCTACATGGACACCAATGATATAACCGGTGAACTCAAAACTTCTTTCCTACTACCTGTCCTCACATTTCAAAGCCACCACCAGCACCCTCCTCTTCTTCTTCTTCCTCTTCCTCCTCTTCTTCTTCTTTTTTTTTTTTTTTATTGCCAGTCCTGGGATCTGAACTCAGGGCTTGGGTCCTGGGCTTGGGTACTGTCCTTGAGCATCTTTTGCTCTAGATTAACACTCTGTCACTTGAGCCACAGTGCCACTTCTGGCTTTTTCCTGTGGTATGGAGGAATTGAACCCAGGGCTTCAGTGCTAAGCAAGCACTCTACTACTAAGACACATGCCAGCCCCTAGTTATTTTTCAGATGGTGTCCTGAATTTATGCCTAGGCTAGCTTGGACTATGATTCTCCTATTTATGCCTCCCATATAGATGACATGTGTGGGCTACACCAAGCTCTGTGTGTGTATGTGTATGCGCGCATGCGTGTGCACTCTACCACTTGAATCACAGCTCCACTTCTGGCCTTTTGGTGGTTAATTGGAGACAAGAGTCTCGAAGACTTTCTTGCCTGGGCTGGCTTTAAACCTTGAACCTCAGATCTCAGTCTCCTGAGTAGCTAAAATTACAGGCATGAGCCACCAGCGTGCCCAGCCTTTTTTTCTTCTTCTTCTTTCATTGTTTGGAGTCTCGTGTCCTTTTATGTATGGGCTTTGAACAGTAATCCTCCTGATCTCTGCCTCCCAAGTAGCTAGGATTATAGGCTACTTTGCTGGCTGTAAAGAGTTTTTCCACATTCCTAACACCTTTTGTCTTCTCTTCTGTACCCTTTCCAATGATTTTTAGGGCCTTAAACTTTGGTATTGAATACTACTGGGACCAGCTGAATGAGACTGTGTTCACCGTCCATTCCAGCAGCAGGAGCAGCGAGCGGCCTGGGTAAGCTGAAGTAGGAGAGCAGCATCTGGCTACAGGCCTGCTCCTTCTTTCTTCTTTTGATGGGCTCTGGGTCCTTCCTCAAGCAGCTCTCCACTGAATCACTGCATGTCTGGAGGCTTTTGCCTACAGTCTCATTTGAGAAAAATGTTTTATATAGGAAAGAGGACAAAACTAATGCTCTCAGTCTCAGTATATGTCTGGCCTCCTTCCTTCCTGGTGTAATCAACATACTTGGGGTGAGGAAAAAAAGGGTTGTGGAAAAAAGTCCTGCCCCATGAAGTCTGCTGTGACCTGTGGAGAAAGCATAGTGGTCAGAGGAGGGATAACTAGAGAGTCCCAGGGACAAAGAAATGCTGAGTTAGCAGTATGCTCAAGGCTATCTCTGCCTCCTATAGAAAGTGCAGAGCGTGGTTGGAGAAAGTCTCAGAAGTAGCTAGAAATGAATGTCTAGTGATAATCTCAAAAGGCTGCTGCTTCCTTTGCTGACAGCTCCAGGAACACCAGAGGCATTTCTGACAAGTGCTTTAAAGAAAGGAGGGGACTAGCCCTGGACCTGGCCTTCCTTATAGGATAGCTTGGCTTCCTACCTGCAAAGCTGTGGTTTCAGAAGAACCTAAGAGCAAGACTCTAGAACAACTTCATAGAGTTCCAGCACTTTCCTTCTTGTAAAGTAGAGAGATCTTAATCTTAATAAGTCTTAGAATTTAAACTGGAGTCTTGTCAGCTTGTAATTAGAAGGAACATAAAGCTAAAGAGAGAGAGAAAAAAAAAAAACTTTCCCTGCCTACAAATCACTGTAGCTTCTTGAACCTTTTTGTTTTCTTTTTGGTCAGTCATGAGGCTTGATCTCAGGGCCTGGGCATTGTTGCTGACCTTTTGTGCTCAAGGCTAGCACTCTACC
>NW_012267341.1:1772258-1779955 GCF_000151885.1 Dipodomys ordii
AACCCAGGGCCTCAAGCATGCAAGGCAAGTGCTCTACCACTGAGCCACCTTCCCAGCCCGAACTGAACATTTTCAAAGTTAAGGCCTCTTTATTTCCTACATCTGGGGCCTGGCTCTTTGTGAAGTGGAAACCCCCTTGCTGGGGACATGAGCAGCTGGCTGGAGTCAGCAGAAGCTTTAAGTCTTATTGAGGAAGAAACAATTATAAGCCTCTTACAGCCAAACCAAGCCTACTTTTACAGGTTTCTGTGGACTCTGATCCATCCTGAACTCCATTAAACTGATTGCAAGAAGCCTGAGATCCAAGCACAAGACCCACTGCTTTTCCAAGCAGAGCCAGAGTGCATGCCCTCCCTCACAGCAGATGGGCAGCCTCTGAGAGCCTCTGGTAAAGCCAGAAACCATAGGGGTTACAGAAACGATTCCTCCCTAAGGAGCTCGAGCTCACAGTCTAGAGAGGGCGACAGACACCTAAGCAGGTGACTGTTTCCATGTGATGAAGACTGAGGGAGCACAAGGAGGAGCTCAGGGAGATGACCCCAAGTGACCTCAGGAATGAGTAGAAGTAGTGACTAAGAAGACACACATCTTCTGGTAGTCCCCTCCTATAGAACCTTCTACTGTTGCCTTGCTGTTTCTGACCTGCAGTTGATCCTAAATTCCTTTCTTTCTTTGTGGGGAGTCGTAAGAGGGAACGAGTAGTCTTTCTCAGTCATAGAAGCTTGGAACCTGCTTACTAGCTCCTGGCTATGCCTTTCATCCGTGTCTCTCATAAAGCAGAACAGGAGCTAGTGGTGAGCACCATGACTGAGGCTAGTCAGCAAGCACAGCAGGCAGGAACAAGAGCCTTGCTGCTTCTGAGAACTGCTTAGCTGAGAACTCTGAATCTCAGCTCTTAGGTACATAGTAGTCCATTTCAGGAACAGGGAAAGGATGGATGTAAGTTCCAGGGGAGGAAGGAAATGTCTCATGGGGTCTGGAGCTTTGTACTCACCCAACAGCTCTGAAACCAGATTCCTCTCGAGGAAGATTGGGAGTTAGTGCTTTTTTGGGCTCATCCCTGTCAAAGCAGGCCCAGTGGCTCTTTCCACTGCCTTCATGCTAGCTTCTGACTCCTTTCCTCTTAGTTACTACATTGATAGCCAGGTTTACAGGCACATGGGGAAGAAAATCCCAGTTGACATTACCATTTCTAGGCTTAGTTATATGAGGGATAGATACCTGTACACATACCCTATAGGGTGCAGCTGTGCTTGTAATATCCCTGTCCTATGGCCTGCCCTCACTTAGCCCTATCCTGAGAGCTATCCACAGAGTTCCAGAGTCCTTCTTACTCTATAAAAGTTGATGGGATAGGCACATAGCTCAGTAATAGAGATACATGCCTGGCATGTGTGAGGTCATGGGTTCAATCCCCAGGCCTGCAAAAATAAAAAGAGGGATGGGGGAACTAAATCCATTCAGAACTTTGAAGAAGGCTCTCTGCCTAGGGCAATTGTCAGTGTTGACTCTTTGCTTGTCTAACTTTAACAAAAGTGTTGAAGTCTCCTTTAGAATGTACAGTTGACTCTGAAGCAAGCCATCCACTCTGCTGTCTAGAGTGTTGCTCAGGGAGAGGAGCACTGCCTGGTAAAGCTCACTGTTTGCTCCCAGCACTTGTACAGAGTCTGCTTGGCATTCAGGAAGTATCTTCAGACCCATGAATGAATGGAGCTGAAGAAGGCCATGCCCATGGTTCTACCACTGAACCTTGGGAAAAGCAAATGTGAAAAAGGACAAGTGGAACACACTCCTCTGCTTTCCTGGCAGTGTAGTCCCCAGAATCTAACACAGTTGCAAAGCATTGTGGTAAGTAGCTGATCCCACCTGTCTTCTACATGCAAAACCTGGCTTAGAATATCAAAGAAAAGCCAGGCGCTGGTGGCTCACGCCTATAATCCTAGCTACTCAGGAGGCTGAGATCTGAGGATCACGGTTCAAAGCCAGCCCAGGCAGGAAAGTCCGTGAGACTCTTATCTCCAATAAACCACTTGAAAACTGGAAGTGGTCCTGTGGCTCAAGCGGTAGAGTGCTCACCTTGAGCTGAAGAGTACAGGGACAGCGCCCAAGCCCAGAGTTCAAGCCCCATGACCGACAAAGAAAAAAAAAAAAGAATATGCAAGAAAACAGTCTCACATCAGCACTGAAGCAGTTTCTGATTTTCCAAACAAAAAGAAGTATTTTTGCTACAGAAGAGACAGCTGAATTAACCCCTATAGTTCCCCAGTGCTTCTAGTTCTATTTCCCTTGGGCTTCAATGTGTTTTCTTCTTGGAGAATATGTCAGCTGCCTTCAGTGGCTAAAGCTGTCCACACTCAGCCCCAAGAACCATTTGTGTGCATATTTCTAAATTTCTCATCCATTATTTTTTGAGCATTATTTGAGTCTGACATTGTATTTAGCATTATGAATCCAGAGGTATTGGAGAAGGAGTCATATTCAGAAATGAAGTCATGGGCCGAGAATGTGGCTTAGTGGTAGAGTGCTTGCCTACCATGCTCGATTGCTCAGAACCATATAAACAGAAAAGGCTGGAAGTGGTGCTGTGGCTCCAGTGGTAGAGCCCTAGCCTTGAGTAAAAGAAGCTCAGGGACAGTGCCCAGGCCCTGAGTTCAAACCCCAGGACTGGCAAAACACAAAAATAGCCGGTCATTGGTGACTCAAACCTGTAATCCTAGCTATTTGGGAAGCTGAGATCTAAGGATCATAGTTCAAAGCCAGCCCAGGAAGGAAAGTCCTGAGACTCTTATCTCCAATAAACTACCAGAAAACCAGAAGTGGCACAGTGGCTCAAGTGGTAGAGCCTTGAGCTGAAAAGCTGAGGGACGGTGCCCAGAGTTCAAGCCCTATAACCAGCAAAAAAAAGAAGAAGAAAAGTTACTGTGTCAAAAAAGGAAGTAGATATGTGAATGCCTCTCCATAGCAGAGACTGACTAGTTTACAAACCTATATGCTGAACACCTGTAATTCTACCTACTGAGGAAGCTGAGATCTTAGGATAATGTTGTTCAAAGCCAGCCCAGGCAGGAAAAGTCTATAATACTCTTTATCTCCAATTAACCACCAAAAAGCCATAAGTGGGCTGTGGTTCAAGTGATAGAGTACCAGCTTTGGGGTGGGGGGAGGGAAGCTAAGGGACAGCGCCCAGGCTCTAAACCAAGCCCCAATATGGATACAAAAGAAAAAGACTGAGAAGGTGGGGCAAGGACAGATAGAGTCTACATAATGTGTCCTAACATGGGGCTGGGAAGGTGGCTCAGTGGTAGAGCACTTGCCTTGCACGCATGAGGCCCTGGATTCGATTCCCCAGCACCACATAAGCAAAAAGAAAAAAAAAAAGCCAGAAGTGGCGCTGTGGCTCAAGTGGTAGAGTGCTAGCCTTGAGCTGAAAAGCTGAGGGACAGTGCCCAGGCCCAGAGTTCAGGCCCCACAACCGGACCCAAAAAAAAAAAATGTGTCCTAACATGCGGGGGCCAATAGCAGGGCCATTTCTGCTGTAGTAAAGAATGTTAGAAGCCGGGCGCTGGTGGCTCACGCCTATAATCCTAGCTACTCAGGAGGCTGAGATCTGAGGATTGCGGTTCAAAGCCAGCCCGGGCAGGAAAGACCGTGAGACTCCTATCTCCAATAAACTACCAGAAAACCAGAAGTGGCGCTGTAGCTCAAGTGGTAGAGCGCTCGCCTTGAGCTGAAGAGCTGAGGGACAGTGCCCAGGCCCAGAGTTCAGGCCCCACGACTGGACCCAAAAAAAAAAAAAGCATGTTAGGTACAGAAGACAGGCAGGCAAGGTGAGGACTGGGCAGAAGGGTGGAAACTATCTTTCAGTTCTTTTTTTTTCTTCTTTTTTTGTCGGTCGTGGGGCTTGAACTCTGGGCTTGGGCGTTATCCCTGTGCTCTTCAGCTCAAGGTGAGCATTCTACTGCTTGAGCCACAGCACCACTTCTGGTATTCTAGTGGTTAATTGAAGATGAGTCTCACAGACTTTTCTGCCCGGGCTGGCTTTGAACTGTGATCCTTAGATCTCAGCCTTCTCTGTAGCTAGGATTATAGGCATTATAGGATTATATAGCACCTGGCTACCTTTAGGTTCTCATTGCTGGACTTGGGATATGGATTTCAGCAGAGCATACAGCTGAATTAGAATGGTGGGAGAAGCAGCATGGAGACTGGCTGGAAAAGGAGGAGAAGAGTAGCAGGGTGACCAGTTAGGAGAAAAGCTGAGTCAGAGAGAGAGGGCCAGAGCTATAGGCAAGCTATGAAAGAAGACAGATTCAGACTTCAGTGCCAGCTCTGGAGATGTCTCTGGAGCTGGGCTGTGTGGCTCCCTAGGACTCCAGGCCAGCCTGACCTTCCCTAGAAACCCACAGGCACAGAGCCCAGCATAAAGTGCTCAGTGCCAGCAGGCCTCAGGTCAACCCACTGCACATCTCAGTCCCAGGTCCTAGGCAGGTCCTCAGAGAGTTCTTGGAAAGCAGTGGAGGCTGTAGAGAGCACAGAATACTCAAGGACAGCCAGGCGCTGGTGGCTCATGCCTGTAATCCTAGATACTCGGGAGGCTGAGATCTGAGCATCATGGTTCAAAGCCAGTCTGGGCAGAAAAGTCTGTGAGACTCTGATCTCTAATAAACCACTAGAAGACCGGAAGTGGTGCTGTGGCCCAAGAGGTAGAGCGCTTGCCTTTTGCTGAAGAGTGCAGGGTCAGTGCCTAGGCCCAGAGTTCAAGCCCCACGACCGACAAAAAAAAAAAAAAAGAATACTCAAGGACAACTCAGGGTAGAAGCTATACTGGCATCTAGGTTGGCCTCTTGTCCTCCCTCACTATTAGAATGCTGGACCCCTAGGAGTCTCATGGACTTTTCCTGCTCAGGCTGGCTCCAACCTGTGATCCTCAGATTTCAGCCTGCTGAGTAGCTAGGATTACAAGCATGGGCCACCAACACCTGGCTTTTTTTTTTTTTTTTTTTGAGATGAAGTCTAGTGAACTTTTCTGCCTTGGCTGGCCTCAAACCCCAATCCTCTTGCCTCTTGAACTACAATTACAAGGCTGAGCAACTGACACCCAGCCTTCTTTTTTATTTTAATGCAGTCTTGCTAAGGTGCCTAGGGTGACCTCAAACTTGTGTGTTGCCCAGAAAAGCTGCTGATTCCCTCTCTCTTCTGCTTTGTACCCTCCAGGAGAGGGCCCAGAGTATGGTGCCAGTGGGGAAGACGCCCTCAGCAGGATCCAGAGGTTGATGGCAGAGGGGGGCATGACGGCAGTGGTGCAGCGGGAGCAGAGCACCACCATGGCCTCCATGGGTGGCTTCGGCAACAACATTATTGTCAGCCACCGCATTCACCGTAGCTCACAGACAGGCACTGAGTCTGGAGCTGCCCGCACCTCCTCACCCCAGCCCTCCACCTCTCGAGGACTGTTACCAGAACCTGGACAACTGGCAGAGCGAGGCCTAAATCCCCGGACAGCCTCCTGGGACCAGCCTAGTACTTCTGGGCAGGAGCTACCCCAGCCAGCCCCACCCTCGTCCTCCCCTGTCCCTATTCCTGTCCCCTCTCCCAACACTGAGGGACCAACCCTGCACTGCGACCTGACCAATAACAGCTATCTTCCAGAAGGTGGTGGTGGCAGCAGGGGGGAAGCTGCAGGCCCCAGTGGGGAGCCACGGAACAGGTAGAGACAAAATCTGCACTGCAGCCTCCCCTCAAGCCGCTGAGCAGAAGCCGGACCTCACAGCTGACTGGGAACTGTGCACAGAAGAGCTGCTGGCTACGTCAGGGAGCAGGATGAGTAGGAGGGCACGGATGAGGATCAGTGGGGAGGGACAGGCCTCTAGGCGAGGCTTGCCTTGGGGGCTAGAACCTTCTAGGATCTGAACCCAGGAGCACCACACTGCTGGATGTGGTGAGAAGGAAGAAACAAGTGGGTGTTTCTTCCATGAACCCCTCCCTCATCCCTTTCTTCTAGGATCATGGGCTCAGGGGACTTGGCCCTGGGCAGAAGCCCCAGAAGAGTGAAGAGTCTTCCAGATCTGGGCCACACTATCCTGGATAGAGGCCAGTGGGATAGCTTTGGCCTGGCCCCCAGAAACCGCCTCCACCTCTGAGCCTTCCAGAACTCCAGCCTCTCTTCGTCATCTTGGCCCACAAAAAAAAAACAGTTGAGTGGGCTGGGCCCCCAGGTTCCTGAGGACAGGCACTTCTGTACTCACAAGTGGGATGGCTTGCGGGGAAGGGCAGCCTGCTTGCCTGACACGAGATCCAGTGAGGATGAATGGTGTGCAGGGCCTCACTCAAGAGGCTTGGGGCAGGGCAGGGCAGGGGGTGGTTATAGGCTGGCCAGCCCCCAGGCTTGTCCATCATGCTCCTCCCTCCCTCACCCAAGGCCCTCAGAGTAGCACCTGTGGGTGTCAGTATTACCTAGCCTAGGCCAAAGCCAGCCTGAGGCTGGGGGAAAGAGGAGACTCCAAGTCAGAATGTGAGGTCTTGGTCTGTGATTTAAGGTGTTGCATGTGGAATCTTGAATTGTACGTGTAGTTTCTAGTGGAGAAATCAAGGCTCTGATCATTTTGTTTTTAGTATGAAAATGTGATTTCTTTTCTGTTTGTCACTCATCATAGAAACATTGTGGTGGGAGGAGAGGGGATAGTCTACTGCTAATGAGGGAAACACCAAAGATTTACATCATTAAAATGATGACATGCCCCTCTCTAGGCTCTGTTTGTTTTCATGGAGGAGGGGTGAGTGTTGGGATTGGGGTAGGGGAGGTATGGAAGCTGAGCCAGTTGGCTAGGAGTTACTTCCTGTGCTCAGTAGACTGTCGCTCTTGCTTCCCAGGGCCCTGTGTGGAGGGGCATTTCAGTGATGCCTGGATAGGACAGAGTGATGGGAAGTTGTTGGCCCCGATTGCTCCCTACCCAGCACTGTGGACCTGAAGTGAAGATTAAGTGGCCAAACACTGGGATCCTCTGAGGTCTTGGGAGTACAAGGGTACCTGAGATAGGAATTTGGTCTTTTCCAAAAGTGTCCCAAAGGTGCCACGGCTGGCTAGAAGGCTTCAAGTTAGAAGAAATTTAGAAAGAGAGATATGAACCTGAACTCTTGAAGAGATAGAAAGGAAGGGTTTCTTACCAACAGCAAGTACTGCATGAGTATCTTTGTTGGTGTGGGGCTTGATCTCAGGGTTTAGGCACTGTCCCTGAAATTTTTTACTCAAGGCTAGCACTCTACCACTTTAAGCCACATTGCCACTTCCAGTTTTCTGGTGGTTAGTTGGAGATAAGAGACTCATGGACTTTCCTGCCTGGACTGACTTCAAACTACCATCCTCAGATCTCAGCCTCTTAAGTAGCTAGGATTATAGATATGAGCCATTGGCACCTGGTTATGAGTATCTTACATATGCCCAACTCTGCCCCAGTAGCTATGGGTTACACCCAATTACAGATTCTGCCCCCAGCAGAGACCAAACCTGAAGATAAAAAGGAAAGCATACATCATGGGCTCGGAAGGTGGCTCAGTGGTAGAGTGCTTCCCTTACATGCATGAGGCGCTGGGTTCGATCCCCCAGCACCACATAAGCAGAAAAAGCCAGAAGTGGCACTGTGGCTCAAGTGGTAGAGCACTAGCCTTGAGCTGAAGAGCTGAGGGACAGTGCCCAGGCC
>NW_012267341.1:1783421-1793423 GCF_000151885.1 Dipodomys ordii
GGAGGCGCGGGGGCGGGGGGCTCGGTCGGAAGGCAGGGATGCGAGGCTCCAGGACGCCCGGAGGGTCTCCAGAGGTGGGTCGACCAGAGACAGGACCCCCAGACCTCTCCTAGGGCAGACGAGGTGCTGGGAGCAGCAGGGGGCCCCAGGGCTGAGGGTGGTGGGGAGATGCTGGACGAAAGGCCGGGGGAGCTCAGGAAGGCTTCCCCAGGTGCGTCTGGGAAGGGGGAGGACGCTCAGGAGACGGGGGGGGGCTGAGTTCCCGCCCACAGCCTCCATCGGCATCCAGGGGCAGCCGTCGGGTCCGGACCTGACACCCCAACCTTCCTACCCACATCTCTATAACGGTGCCCGGCGCAAGAGCCCTGGAGAGCCCTTTTCCCGCCTGTCTCCCCGCCCTCCCTTCGTCCCTTGGTCCCCCCGGCGCCAGCAGCCCACCCTAGCCCAAGGAGTCCTCCATCAGCGACCTTGAGCCCCGACGGAAAGCACCCCTGCCCGCTCCTGCCCCCTCCCCCTCCCAGCACCACCCCCTTCCCCGCGGCCCTGGCTCCGCCTGAGAGATGCTGCCCTCAGGGTCCCCACACTCGACGGAAGTGTTGGACACAATGCCTAGGCCAGATCCCCTGCGCCCCGCTTCCCCCTGAAGTCCCGAACCTCCTCTCCGGCCCCCGGGGGAGGGGAACAGAATCGAGGGCCACAACCTTCCCAGAGCCCCGGTGTGACCGCCGAAAACCGAGGACCTACACCTCAACCCCTCTGGGCCTAGAACACTCCTCCTGCTCTTCTCGTCCCTGCAAGGGGAGGGGGCTCGGGACCCGGAAAGCACAGGTGCCCACGCCCAGAGGCTGCGTTGCCAGAGGTTTGGCAGGAAGGCGGGGCACCGTGGGGCCAGGACCACCACGGACCACGGAGGAGACAGAAGCCTCCGGGGGATCGATTCCAAGAGAAGCCCCAAGGTGGTCCCGTTTAAGAAACCGGCGCCCACTTGGGCTGCTGGGGATCAGACAGGGCCTCGCGATTGAGCGGAATGCAGAGTGAGGGGTGGAGGGGCTGCATGTGCTTCCTCCCCTTTGGGGGGGCACACTACCCTGTCCCCTTAGGGCGCGCTGAACTAAGGGCCGGGGGTCCCTCGGGGCCGGATTGGGGCGATGATCGCCCCGGCCCCGCGACGGAAGTCCTTGGGAGGCTGGGACTGGGCGCTGCATCCTCGAGGACGCAGAATCCCCCCCCCCACACACACACACACACTAGGCGTGGGGCTCACTCAGATCACCATCCAAAGTCAGGGGTCCCTCGGCCCACAAGCCGGGCGCGATGGCGGTGCGGGCTCCACGAAGCCCCTCTGTGTTCGGGAGTCTCCCCCGTTCCCCCCAGGCCTGGGAAGGTAGGAATCTGACCCGCCATCAGTTTATCCTCCTCACATTTGCTCTCGAACACTAGTTCACAGGTACGGCCACCTGCACCGGCTTGCGTCCTCCAGGCACGCGTCCCACATGCACACGCACGTGTCCGCGCGCCGCGGGCCTGCTCACGCGCTCGCGCGGGCATCCAGGCGTGGCGGGGCGCACACACACACACGCACACGCACATGCAGACAACTACTAGCGTCTACTCCAGCTCACAAACAGAAACTCGCACTCGCGGCCCGCCCACACGCCCCTTGCGAGAGCGCCCTAAACTTTCCACCCCGGCGGAGTGTGACCATTGGGCTCCATGTCCCTGTCCCCCCCCTCCCCTCTCCCCCGGAAAGTCCTGCTGGGGCGGCGGGGTGGGGGATGGGGGGACGACGAGGGAGGCTCGAGGCCGGGTGTTGTAGTTGGGGTTGGTGGCGAACAGCGACAGCGGAGCGGGCACCCGGGGACCGACATTGCCATCTAGTGGTGCGCGTGGCCCCGGGCGGTGGCTGCTCCTGCCCGTTCCAGAGTCTGCGGGCAGAATGTCTTAGGAAGACCCCAGGAGTGCGGAAAGATACTTGGGCGGAGTTGGGAAAACACACCGAGCCTCGCCCTGCCCGCAGCGGGCAAGCTACCCTCCCCCCAGCTCCCACCCCCACACTTATTCAGCTCACCCTGGCCCCTTTGAGGATAAGAGCTAAGTCCCAGAGTTAGCAGGAATGGGAGGGGACCCTTCCCAACCTAAGATGGTAAGTATTGGGGGGTTCTTTTTGGAGGGGAAGGCAGTACATAAAGCACTAGTACCTTAGGAGTCTTCTAAGAACATGGCTTTGGCTTCTTCTTTTTTATTTTTTGTTGGTTGTGGGGCTGATCTCTGGGCCTAGGTGCTGTCCCTCAGCTCTTCAGCTCAAGGCGAGTGTCCTACCGCTTGAGCCACAGCGCCACTTCTAGCTTTTTTGCTTTATGTGGTGCTGAGGAATCGAACCCTTATGCATGCAAGGCAAGCACTCTATCACTGAGCCACCTTCCCAGCCCTGGCTTTGGCATCTGATCTTGCACTCACCCTACTAATAAGCTGTGACTTTGGGTAAGTTAATTTATATGATCCTCCTCTGAAGAGGATATTTCAATCTGTAAGATTGAGGCTACTAAAAATGCCTGCCTTTTCAGGCTATGGCAGGCAGTAAACTAGAGAATCTATATTAAAAGCCCAGAGAGGTTTCTAACTCAAACACTCAATAAACAAAAGCTGTTACGTCTTCATGCTTGGCACCTGGAGCCCTGGTCCTTCTTATCCCACTGGCCTGTGGCCTGGCCCTGGAGGCTAAAGTGAGAGTTTCTTGAGCCATGATTCCTCCTGGCCCCCTTGTCCTCTGGCTTGGGCCTGGAGGAGGGCAGCCTGTTCACACTGGGTATTACTACCTTCTGGGTTCTCAAGGTTTATTCCTGAGATTCCATTTTGGAGACTCAGAATTAAAGAGGGCTGGAAGATTCTCTAGTGAAGGCCCTCTCTGGCTTTTGCCCTTGACTGCTTGTGTGACCTTGGGAGTATGTTACCCCTTCTCAGAGTCTCTCCTCCTGTGAAACCAGGAGTATGAGGAATACTTGAACTAGAAGCCTGGAAGCTGGTAGTGGAGTGGGGTTTGGGGAGCTTGGGGGGCCAGGCTCGGGGGCACCCCGACACTTAGCCACAGTCCCCCAGTGCTATTTCCACACTACAGATCAAGTTGAGGTGCTGAGCCTGTCACCCTTCAGGAGGTTGTTTCAGGACAGATTCCTGCAATGTGCAGGAAGGCAGATGGCTTATCTTGGGCCACCAGTTAGACCCTGCTGGCCCTGCAGCCAGCTCAGGCTGCCGGCTTGGTGTGTCTTCCTCCACAGCCGGCTGCCGCGCCCTCTCTTCCTCTTTCACACACACAGACGCACAGAACTGCGTCTACGACCTGCGTGTGGCTGAGATGGGGCCTGTGTGCGTATGTGGAATGGTGTGTGTGTTGGCGGGTGTGAAGGAGGCTGGGCTGAGCGGCTGCCCTGGCACAGTGCGCTGGGCGTGGGCCTCCCTCACATGTATGGAAGAGGAAGAGGAGGAGGAGAGCTGAAGAGAGCCTGGTGGGAGGCAGGGCAGGCTCAAGGGAGGAGCCTGGGGACTCCAGCTGGAGCTGCATCCCTGCAGGGTGTGAAAGGGGTTGACCGCTGGCTCCCCAGCATTCCCTACCTGGCCAGGACAGCCTCTCTCTTCCCTCTGGATAATCCTTTCCTCTTTGGGCCTTCCAGTGCGGCCTTGGGGTGAGCCTTGGCCATTGGGAAGTCCTTCCTCAGCCAATGTCCTTTGGGCTTCGGGTTCCACAGGAGTCTGAGCATGGGGCATTGAGAACCCCTGGTTACCCTTCCCCTGCCCTGGGGCTGCAAATGAGGGCTGAGGAGGGAATGTGGACTCTCCTCCAACTCCTCCTCTTCCTCCAGGTATGCATCTCCTCTCCCCACCACTTCTGGTCCTCAGGGAAGCCTTCCAGCCTTGGGAGCATCGGCTCCCTCTGCCAAAGCCCTCAGGGGCTGCTTTCCTCCTCCCCTCCCATGCACCACCCCACCACAAGACATCAAGGAACTACAGAACTTTGGCCAGGTTATTTCCACATCTCTGCACCTTCTCTATTTTCCTTGCTTGTAAATAGTAAAAATAAATAAGTAAAAATAAAAAATAAATCACAGCACAAATACTATAAAAAGTATAACAAGTGCTTGGCACTTAGTAGACAATCAGCATTAGCTGCTTATATACAATTATTGCAATTATTGCTTTGGTCTCCAGGGTAAAGATTAAAAGAAAAACACCCTTGGGGGTGTTTGGTTAGGACAGGATGTGATTGAGTGGGGCCGGGGGTCAGCTCAGTAACAGAGCACATGCCTACCATGTGCAAAGACTGCCAGGGTTCCATTCCAGCACACACACACACACACACACACACACACACACACCACCACCACCACCACCAACAACAACAACAATAATAATAATAGAAGAAGAAAGAATAAGGAAAGACTGAATGTGTTACTCTAGCACACCAGCAAGCCTGTGGCTGGGACAGCTCATCTTCTTCTTCTTCTTCCACATGCCCTGGGCTCCATTCATACTGGCTTCTGTCTAGGCCTTAGATCTGCTCCAGGGCTTTGGCTCTTGTCATTGCCTTTGTCTGGGTCACACTCCGCAGCTCTTCACATGGCTGCCTCCTTGTCATCCTCCTCCTCTTTCCCTGGGTAAGACCCCTGATCACCCAGCAAGGAGACACTCTGGTCCTGTCTTCTGACTCACTCTCTACCCGCACCCTACTGTATTTTTTTCTAGCACGTTTTTTGTTGCTCACATGCTTCAGTGAGCAACGTTCTATGACATGTCCCATTTACTTCTTTTTATGCTGATACAGGATTTGAACTCAGGGCTTTGTGCATGCTGAGTTTGCTTGCTTGGCTAGTGCTGTAGCATTTGAACTACTACTCCAACCTGAATTTTGCTGCTTCCCCCCCACCTCCCCTTTAGTCATGGGGCTTGAACTCAGGGCCTGAGCTTTTTCCACTCAAGGCTAATGCTCTACCACTTTGAGCCATAGAACCACTTCCAGTTTTCTGGTGGTTCATTGGAGATGAGTCTCATGGACTTTCCTCCTGGGCTGGCTTTGAACTGTGATCCTCAGATCTCAGCCTCCTGAATAGATAGAATTACAGGTGTGAGCCACAGGCACCTGGCCAATTTTTTGGAAAAGTATGTATGTATTTATTTATTTATTTATTTTTATGTCAGTACTATGGCTTGAACTCAGGGCCTGTGTGCTGTCCCTTAACTTTTTTACTCTATCACTTGAACTCCAGATTTTCCATGGTTAATTGGAGATCAGGGACTCAAGGAATTTTCTGCCTGGGCCGGCTTTGATCCTCAGATCTCAGCCTCCTGAGTAGGTAGGATTAGAGGTGTGAGCCAGCAGTACCTTGTTTAATTCACTGGAAGCATTGGAAGCACTGGAAGCAGAGCTGAGCCCTAGGAGGTCCTCTGTGTTTGCTGATCAGGGCACAAAGGAGGAGCATTAGCTGGAGTGAGCTCAGGTTCTCTGAGCTGCCGTTGCTGCATCACCTTGACTCCTGCTAACCTCTGATCACCCTCCATCCTCGTCATCATGTCACCCTTTTCCTCTCTTTTCTCCTCCAGCCACTGCCGATTCCCTGCTGCTAACCAATATGGCGAACTTCACACCAGTCAACGGCAGTACAAGCAACCAGTCTGTGCGCCTGGTAACGTCAACTCACAACCGCTATGAGACTGTGGAGATGGTGTTCATCGCCACGGTGACGGGCTCGCTGAGCCTGGTGACTGTGGTAGGCAACATCCTGGTGATGCTGTCCATCAAGGTCAACAGGCAACTGCAGACAGTCAACAACTACTTCCTGTTCAGCCTGGCTTGTGCAGATCTCATCATAGGCGCTTTCTCCATGAATCTCTACACCCTGTACATCATCAAGGGCTACTGGCCTCTGGGCGCTGTGGTGTGTGACCTGTGGCTGGCCCTGGACTATGTGGTAAGCAACGCCTCCGTCATGAACCTTCTCATCATCAGCTTCGATCGCTACTTCTGTGTCACCAAACCCCTCACCTACCCAGCCCGTCGTACCACCAAGATGGCAGGGCTCATGATTGCGGCTGCCTGGGTCCTATCCTTTGTGCTCTGGGCGCCTGCCATCTTGTTCTGGCAATTTGTGGTGGGCAAGAGGACAGTGCCTGACAACCAGTGCTTTATTCAGTTCCTGTCCAACCCAGCAGTGACCTTCGGCACAGCCATCGCGGCCTTCTACCTGCCTGTGGTCATCATGACCGTGCTCTACATTCATATTTCCCTGGCCAGTCGCAGCCGAGTCCATAAGCACCGACCCGAGGGTCCCAAGGAGAAGAAGGCCAAGACCCTGGCTTTCCTCAAGAGCCCCCTGATGAAGCAGAGCATGAAGAAACCCCCGCCTGGTGGGACAGCCAGGGAGGAGCTGCGTAATGGGAAGCTGGAAGAGGCGCCTCCACCCGCCCTGCCCCCACCCCCGCCACGCCCAGTGGCCGACAAGGACACTTCCAATGAGTCTAGCTCCGGCAGCGTCACCCAGAACACCAAGGAACGCCCAGCCACAGAGCTGTCCACCACAGAGGCTACCACACCTGCCATGCCCGCTCCTAGCCTGCAGCCACGAACCCTCAACCCAGCCTCCAAATGGTCCAAGATCCAGATTGTGACCAAGCAGACTGGCAATGAGTGTGTGACAGCCATCGAGATTGTGCCCGCCACGCCAGCTGGCATGCGTCCCGCAGCCAACGTGGCCCGAAAGTTTGCCAGCATCGCTCGCAATCAGGTGCGCAAGAAGCGGCAGATGGCAGCTCGGGAGCGCAAAGTGACTCGGACCATCTTTGCCATCCTGCTGGCCTTCATCCTCACCTGGACGCCCTACAACGTCATGGTCCTGGTGAACACCTTCTGCCAGAGCTGCATCCCCGACACCGTGTGGTCCATTGGCTACTGGCTCTGCTACGTCAACAGCACCATCAACCCTGCCTGCTACGCGCTCTGCAACGCCACATTCAAAAAGACCTTCCGGCACCTGCTGCTGTGCCAGTACCGGAACATCGGCACAGCCAGGTAGGCAGGCAGGTGCGCTAGGAGGTGCTGGGGTTACATGTGTGTGCTGGGGGACCACAGGGCTCACCAGCCAAGGGGAAGAGAGTCGGAGGCCCTGTGTTCCGTATTTCCATCTGCTGAAGAGAACTGCGGTCTCCAAGATGCCGGGAGGTTCCGGAAGAGGCTCGGGCCGGATTCCGAGACCACATCTCTGCTCAGGCCGAGGAGGCTGAGTCAGGAAATGTCTGAACTGGGGCCCCTGGCGCTTATCACCCTGTTTCAGGGAGCTGGGGGGGAGGACACTGGCCGGGGTGTCGTGGCCAACTACCAGCAGAGTTGAAGGAATGGACATGTGAGTGAACAGTGTTCCAGGAGCAAAGGGGCCAGGCTAGGAAGGGGTAGAAGGTGGGGTCCCCCATTCTGCTGTAACCGGTGCTTTCCACCTCCCTGCACCCTGCATGTAGGCTCAGCCCTTCCCCGCCCCCCCAAATCCCAAGCCAGGGGTAGACATTTCCCCTGGGGCCGCAGCTCAGCCAGGCTCTGGGTAGGAAGCAGCAAGTCCTGCAGCAAGTTAAGAGTCCAGCCAGGCCAAGATGGGAGAAGATGGGAATCCTGGAGTCACTCAGGAACTGAGTTCTGGGCCTTCTTGTGAAGGACCTCCTACCCCACCTCCATAGCAAGCAAAGCAGGGGAGCTGTGCTAGGCAGTACTTCCCTCCACTTCTCTGATGAGGGAGGCCCTCCCGGGGTCCAAAGGAGAAAGGGGACAGGGTGGCGCTCCATAGGTTTCAGTGGTAGCAGGGGTGAGGCAGGCGGGCACCCCTCACCTCTACTCTTCCCTGTGGGCAAATCTTTCTGATGGGCAGAGGCCTGGACCAAAAGACCTTTGACTAGGTGAGGTTGAGCATTAGTGGGTCATCTAAGTTCACTTGCTCAGCTCCAGCCAGGTCCCTGGGAGAAGAGTAAAAAGGTTCAGGGAACTTCATGGGGGCCCCTGGAAGATGTTCTTTTCACCCTTGTTCTGCTTTTTCCATGAGCTCTGGGAGGATTCACTAACAAAGTCCCGACCCCTTTAGTTCGCCTGTCCCTGCGGCCTGTCTTCTCCCTCACCTCCAACAAAGCTGCACAGCAAACACCCTTTTATATATGAAAAAGAAAAGCTTTGATTGGAAAACAAGTCAGTTCATTTTATTTATTTCTCAGTAACAGGCATCATGGTGGGGGAATACAAAGGGTGGGGTGGGGGGAGAGAGTGGGATTCAAATCCCTCTGAGGGAGACTCAAATTTCCCAGAATCCCTAGTCCCTCCCCACTGAGGGCACGGGGGTGGGGGTGGAGTGAGAGGGCAGAGGCGGGGCATGATTGATAAAGCTAACAAGCAGACAAAAGGCACTGGCAGGTTATATCTCCGGGCTGTGTGAGGGGAGGGCGGTGACCAGGCCACAGGTGAGGCCCAGGGGCTCCATCTCCTTCCAGCCTAGCCTCAATCCTTCCCTTTCCCTTTCTTGGCTGTAAAACAAGAAAAACACATTAGCTGAGGCAGCCCACCGACCCTGGAGACCCTCTCTGGCACCCCTCCCCCAACCCACAGGCCAGAGGAGAGAAAATCCCGCCCCCTGGTGGCTTTGGCTCCATTGACCTGGAAGCAGGTGGGGGAGAAAAGGCAGCCTTTGTGGGGCCGGACCTTTTCCCACTCCTTGAAATGTCTGTCTACTTTCAATGGGGATTAGAAAACTTCCAAGCTTTCAGTCCCAGGCCTGGGCGCAGACGCCGGAACAACAGCCACCACTTCCTCGCCTGGCCAGCGGGCAGAGGTCAATCTGGGCTGCTGTGAGTCAGGGCTGAGAGCGAGGCAGCGAGGTCCTCGGCCGAGCCCCGAGCCCGGGAGCCCAACGGCCCCCTCCAGCAAGAGGTGACCGAGGCCTGTTCCTGGAGCCAATGCCAAATGCTCCCACGGACACCGAGTTCGTCCATCCTTGTGCCTGAGAGGATTTGGCATCTCCCGACCCCCCCCACCCTCCCTAAGACTTGTTCCGCGGACATCCTAATGGCAACGAATCACTGACCAGGAAGGACCCCAAACCTCAGCTCTAACACTCCTCTCGGGTTGGGGAGCCCCCCCCATCGCTGACCTTTGGCCTTGGCTTTGGTCTTGGGGGTGCAGGGCTTGGTCACGCGGATGGTCTCCTGGCACTGGGCATTGTAACGCGCCTTCTTCAGGGTGCCCTGGCGGGCTTTGGTGCCTGTGCCCCCATCACACGCTCCCCAGCTCTCAAACTTGTACTTGCAGTCGGCTGGCGGGAGAGGGGCTGCGGGTCGGGGCCGGCCACCCCGCGGCCCCCCTCCACCAGCCAGCCCATGTGTTCAGCGAGGACCGCCCCCCCCCCGGCCGCGCTACTTGGCCACCTCACCTCCAAACTCCTTCTTCCAGTTGCAGGGCACCCGGCAGCGGATGCGCTGCGTCTGGGCCCCGCAGGTGCCCTCGCGGAAGCCCACGCCGCAGTCCTTGCTGCTGGGGGTGCACGGGCCCCAGGTCCATTCCGCGCACTCGCTGCCCGGGCCACCCTTCTTCACCTTGTCTACAACGCGCGCAGAACAGAGCTCAGATCGCGGGGTGCCGCGCGGTCCCGAGTGGAACTCCGGCGGCCAGCCCTCGCCCCCCCTCCCCGCCCTCCCCGCCCACCCCGTCACCTTTCTTCTTGGCCACCGCGGAGGTGAGCGCCAGGAGGGCGAGGAGGACCAGGAACAGGAAGCCTCGGTGCTGCATCCTGGGGAGAGAGCAACGGGTCAGACTCCCGCGGCCTGGCCCCTTCCCCACTGGGGACCGCGTGCGAGGATCGCCCACCCCACGGGTCCCGAGTCTCAGGCCCACAGGGTCCGAGCTGCTAAGGGGGCGGCGGAGGGCTCGGGCCGCCCCCCCCACCTCGAGCCAGGGCCGTCCGTGATGGGCTGCCGCGAGCCCGGGAC
>NW_012267341.1:1793758-1806258 GCF_000151885.1 Dipodomys ordii
GCCCCGGCTTCGCCTTCGCCTCGGGTCCCTGCCGAGTCGCCCCAGGGGGGCGGGGTGGACACGCTGTTGCTCCACCTTTGGAACTCTCTAGTCTCCCGGTTCCGTACCGATCTTGGGGGGGGGGGTGCCGTTCTTGACCCCGGTCTTGGGCTCTGATCAGTGCCCTCTCCTCGCCGCCCGCCCGCCCCTCCCGGGTCGTCGCCTTCTTTGGGGGCCGGGGAGCCCTAGATGGAGACCTGGAGGGGCGCGGAGCCCCGGGTGTCGCCGGCGGCCCCTGTGTCCGCGGGGTCGTGTTCACCCCGTCGAGGCCCCGCTGACCTCCTGGGCGCCCGGGGTTGTCCCAGGAGCGAGCAGTCTGGCCCCACCTCCGATCGCCTCATTCTAGGGCCGAGAGGGGCTCTGCCGTGGGGGCAGCCTGGTTTTCGGGACCCCAGAGCAAAGCGCCCGAGCCGAGGAACGCGGGCTGGAGGGGGAGGAGGGGCCCGCTGGCCTGGGTTGGTAAAACTTGGAGCTGACAAGAGCCGTCTGAGAAGTTGCAGACCCGGCCCCCTGGCGATGGTAAATGCCCACCCTCTGACCCCGGAGCCTCGGGGCTCTCCCCGGAGCCCCCCCCCCGCAGGCTGGGGGAGGGGGGCCTCTGGGCCAAATGGACCTCGGAGCCCAGGCCTGGTCCCCCTCCCCCGCCCACCTCTTTCACTTTCATTGTTTTCGTCCCAGAGGGAAGCGGGAAGCTGGAGAAAAATCAGCTCCGCCCCAAGGAGTAAGGCTTCGGGGCAGAGGTCAGGAGCCGGGCAGGCAGGCTCCCCGAAGCGGGAACCAGGGTCCCTGGAAAGGGTCGATCCAGCAGTCCCCAGCCCCCCCCCACGAGGGTAACCTAGCACACCCCGAGCTTCTCCCAGACCTCCACGGCAAAAGAAGAAAACCAGAAAGGAAAAAAACAACTCCGCTTTACTGAGTCACACCCAGCTGTAAACATGTCACCGTGGGAGCCCCGTCCCCCACCCCCAGGCCATACAGTCTTCGAGGAAATGACACGGGGTAGGTGCCAAGCAGGGCGGCGGGCGGGTGAATGCAGCAGGCTCTGCGGTTCGGGGAGGGTGGAAGGGGAGGAGAGGGACTCGCCACCCAGGCCAGGTGGCTGTCGAGGCCTCTTCCTGAAGGCCTCCAGGACACGGCCTAGCCTCCACCCTGCTCCTCCCTCGGCTGCACTGGGGGTGACTGCCCTGAAGTGGCCCAGCCCCACGCCTGGCCAAAGGCCCATCCAGCCCAGCCTGTTTCCAGGTCAGGCTGGGGCCTGGGGGGACAGGTGAGAGTCCAGCTCCTCAGTATCCAGCTCTAGGTCTGGGTAGCTCCTCAGGGCAGCACGGGGCTCCTTCCCCAGAACATGGGTCCCCCCGTGGCCATCCGACTGGAATGTGGCAGTGAGGTGGGCGAGGAGGGCATTCATCTTGTAGTCGTCCCTCCGGCTGCCCAAGGGCCATCCCCACTACACAGCGGTCTCCTGGTCCTCTCGCTGGATCATCTGGTAGTGCTGCCGGTTCTCCAGGTAGGCTGCCAACTCTGTGTCCTGAGCCTTCTCCGCCCGCTGCCGGGGGGTGTCACCCTGACAAGAATGGGGGCATGCTAAGGGTACAGGGCTAGAAGCCTAGGGCCCGGACTGGCTGACAGGCAGGAGCTCTCCTCCACGTGGCCTGGGAGGGAGGGGCAGCCTCCAGGGCCATCAGTGCCCCCTCTGCAGGCTCAGATTCCTCAGGGTCTCAACTGCAAATCCCCAAGGGCAGCCTCCCCAGCCCCCAAGTTTGGAAAAGCTGCCCACCTGCTGGTCTGTCTTCATGAGGGAGGCCCCTGCTTCCACGATGTAGTGGCAGATGGTGCGCTGGCCCAGGGCTGCTGCCTGGTGTAGACAGGTCTCCCCACTGTGGGGCAGGGATGGCTGTGGGTCCACTGTGCCCTTTGGCGGGCTCATCCCAACAGCCATAAGAAAGGGCAGGGGAAAGGGGCGGCCCAGAGGGCCACAGGCTGGCTAGGTAGGGGTCAAGGGTTCTGGCTGACCAAATTGGAAGGATGGCTTCTACAGACTTTTGTCTCCCCCTCCCCCTACTCACTTCTCCTCCACCGCATCAAGGATCTCCTGGGGCGCTACAGGAGGAAAGGGAGGGAAGGCGGGTGGTCAGAGGCATGGCAGCCTCCCCTCCCCCCTGGCCCCAGGAGCATGGCTTACCATGGTCCAGCAGGTAGCGGACCACCTCCTTGCTGCCAGTGCTGACTGCATGGTGCAGGAGGGTGCGGCTCTGCTGATCCCGGTGCATGAGATCGCCTCCTGCTCGGTGCAGCTCCTGAAGCTGAGGGAATGAGGTAGAGCAGCGCTGACCTCCAGGGCTTAACCCTCATCTTCCCTTCCCTGTTCCCATACAGGTGTAGGGCACAGGCATGTACACTGGTACAGGCTCACACAGACCATTCCCTAGGTGCCTCTGGGGGCTCTTGGAGTGTCTAGGAGGCCCCAAGAAGCGCCACCCTGGGAGCCATGGAACAGTGCCAATCAAGCATGACATCTCTGGTTCTCCTAAGACTTGGCCTTTTCTATTTTTTTTTGGTCGGTCGTGGGGCTTGAACTCTGGGCCTGGGCACTGTCCCTCAGCTCTTCAGCTCAAGGCGAGCGTTCTACCACTTGAGCTACAGTGCCACTTCCGGTTTTCTGGTGGTTTATTGGAGATAGGAGTCTCACAGTCTTTCCTGCCCGGGCTGGCTTTGAACCGTGATCCTCAGATCTCAGCCTCCTGAGTAGCTAGGATTACAGGCGTGAGCCACCAGCGCCCGGCAGACTTGGCCTTTTCTAAACACCAGAAACAAGTGGCCTGAGTGAGGAGGTCCCCGCTAGAAGACAACTACTGTGGCCTGGGCAGATGGGACAAGGCAGGAGCTGCCAATGAGAGCCACAGAGGGCCAGATGAGGACAGGTGACAGTGTGGGGGCACATCAGCCCAGAGGCTCCATTCCCCAGGGCAGGGGGCTGCAGGGGTCCGCTGAGCCTGAAGCTAGTACCTTGCAGAAGTCATTCCTCTTGGCAGCTTCAATCAACTCCTCACCTGCACAGAACACACCTGCCAGTTACACTAAGGTCAAAGATGTAGGCTGGTGTCGAATGTCTGAGTGTGTCATGTGCAGGCACACGTGCGGGGGGCTGAGCTTGTATAAGGTGCCCATGGGCTCTCCCCCTCCCCGCAGTGAGCCGAGGGGGGGCCCAAGGGGAAGAAGCCTCACCTTGAGGGGGCACAGCATCCCCTTGCAGTGACCTGCAAACAGAGCAGGATGCGATGTGACCCCGGCCAGCCAGGCCTAGCGGGCCACCCTCCCCACCCCAAGTGGCAGCTTTTGCTCTTTCAGTGGATTGAGGGCCTGCGAAATGAAATGTCAAGCAGGGTTCCAGGCAATGGGGACAAGACAGAGAGGCCTTGCCCTCACGGAGCTTGCATTCTGGTGCAGGGACACAAATCAACAAGTTAGGAATCACAAGGCGTTCAGTGAGGTGGCGTGACTGAGCCATCAAGGAGATGGCACCTTCGCACAGCATCCTGGGAAGGACTCTGAGGGGTAGAGTCGAGCTCAAGCAGGTGTGCTGGAAGGGAACCCAGGCTGGACTGGGAGCACAGGAAAGGCTGCCAGAGAGGGCCCTGGACTGAAGGGAAGATGGGCCACAGTGGGGAGACTGGGCGAGGATGACTGGGATGGGGCTGGAGCCCCATGAGGTAGAAGGGCAGAGTGGGGGCGCACAGGGCCATTGAGGCAACTATTGGCAGGGGGGGGGCCGGGGGTGAGGCAAGCTGCGGGGCGAAGGCTAGGTATGCGGTAGAGGACGGCTGGCTAGGTGGAGGGGTGGCACGTAGCCACCCAGGCAGGATGGGCAGCTAGCTGATGGACACTTACTGCTCCCTGGAGCTCATGGAGAGGCTGTAGCTGAAGTCAGGAATTAGGCACCAGCTAGCAAGCGGATGGGATTGATAGCCCTGTAGTAGAAAACTGGGCAGTGGGACTCACCGAGGTGTAGGGGAGCACGGGGAGGCAGGGAGAGGAGAGGTGGGGGTTGGGAGGTCAGGCCGGGCCGATGCCCCCAGCAGCTCAGGGTCCAGGATATAGATCTCATCCTGTGCGATCTCAGTCACATAGTTGAGGTGCTCCTGTGGGTGGGGAGGTTAGGGCTCAGACCTTCTAGACCCCTGATGGTGGGGGCTGAGGGCAGCAGGGCCCATAGATCTAGGGAAGCCAGTCCCACCACCACCTCCTTTCCATTCTACTGGCCAAGAACAGCAATTCCCAATGCCAAACCCTGACGCAGGTAACCCAGCCCCAGCTACTTCCTCCCATTCCCTCACATGCTTCCAGGCCTCCTACAGTCCCCAGCAAGCCCGTTCTGGGGATGCCACGTGCACTGGGCATCGGGAGACCTGTGGCCCCGGCAAGAGGAAGTACATGGGCCGCGAGGCCTGGGCAGGCGCACTGAGAAGCTACGGAGGCTTCCTTTCTGCAGAGGTAGGGGTGTGGAGTGAGGAAGCAGCTTCCCATGGAGGCCTGCAGCTCACCTGCGCCCGGTCAATCCTGTAGAAGCGGCTGGCAGTGGTGGCTATGGAAGAAATGATTGGGTGAGGACGGGGGAGACCAAGGAGACCCCTGCTGCCCATTGGGCTCCCCCATGGAAAGGGTAAGGAGATCCCCGGCCTGCCCACAGCTCATCCTCCAGAGCATACTAACCATCCAGGAAACACCACTTGGGGGACAATTTCTGGCATGTTGGGGATTTGGCTCCAGCACCATCGGGCTCCTGTTGAGAGACACAAAGGTGAGAGTGAGGGGGGGCTGGGCAGGAAGGAAGGGGGCTTCCAGCAGCGGCACCCACCTCCTCCCTCCCCGTCACTCACCTGCTGGAGCCTGTCGATGTGAGCGCGGCAGAGCTCTAGGTCGCTGTCTCCAGGAACCACCACAGTGCCCAGAGGCACAGCTGGAGGAAAGAGGCCCATCAGCAGCCGGCAGGGGGTGAGCAGCTCCTCGTCCACCCCGTCCCCAGCACTGCTGCCACTCACAGGCCTCCTTGAGCTGCTCCTTGTCATAATGCAGGGCCTCGTAATCATGCATGCTGACCCTGCTCACCTGGATCCGCAGCTGCTCAGGAACCGGCTGCTGGCTGTGGGCAGGGCCAATGAGAAGGAACTCTGCAAGAGCCCTGCCCAGACCATTACTCCCTAGCCGGCCAGCCACACCATGTGCAGCCTCCCTCCCCAAGCCCTGGGGCAGAGGGACTGTTACTCCTTAACTTCCTTTCATGTAGTGACCTTGCATATGCTGGGCCAGTGCGCTAGCACTGAGCTCCCCACTCCTGCCCGTTCGCCCCATCTTACAAGTGGGAAAACCATGGTTCAGAGAGGGGCAGTGTGGCCTCGGTGCCCGTGGCTTGTGGAAGCAAGGTGGACGTACTCGCTGTGCAGGGGAGCGGTGCTCCGGCGCTTTGCCTTCTGCACCATGGTGGCCTGGTTGCGCAAGGCGATGCGGATGCGTGAGGCTGTGAGCTTGCAAGGCTCGCCGTCCACCTGCACGGGAATGGCCTTGGCCGTGGTGAGCAGAACCTCTCGGCACTGTGTCAGTCGCTCGCCATGCCCGCCCACCTGCAGTGCTGCCTGTGGAAAGAGGCAGCTCAGATCAGGGGTGGGGTGGAGGGGTCTGCTTCTTCCAGAGACTCTGGACAGAGAGCAAAGGAAGGAGGGACCCCCAGAGCAAAGATGTGAAGAGTGGAGGGGAAAGGAGGCGAGGGGAAGGAACAGAGACGAGGAAGGTGACTCCCCAGTCGGGGGGGCACAGAGGTGACCTCCCGCAGCGCCCTCACAGGCTAAGTCACCCTTAAAGAGTGGAAAGGGCAGCCCCGAACCAGAGGAGGGCCATGAGGTGAGCTCCTTGACCTTGGTGACCCCTTCTAGCTTTGGGCCAGGCCCCCGGCCCCTGAGCACAGGGCCCGCACACTCACTAGAGACGTCATGGTGAAGCCGATGACCTCGAGGTAGCCGTCGTCATGCCGCTGGGGCTCAAAGTCATGGTGCTCCCCAGGGTGGCCCCAGGGCATGGTGCCCGCACAGTACCTGCGGGGAGGGCATGGAGAGCCTCAGCATGGAGCCGTGGGATGGGCCAGGGGGCCACCACAGCCTGACTCCCTCACCTGGGGATATTCAGGAAAACGATGCACTGGGGCTTCAGGTCCTGGATCTTGGGGGTCAGGTCCATCCCATCACACTGGAGGCAGGAACAGGGAAGTATTGGGGGACAGACACACACTTGTCCAGGCGTCTTTCCTGCCCCGCTGCACCCACCCATCTGTCAGTTCAGCCCTGCTCACCACCACCCGGATGTGCTTGGCCAAGTCCTTGGAACTGCCCATTAGGAAGTCAGAGAAGGCTGTCTGTGGGAGACAGAAGGGGTGAGGGTCACCAGCTAGTGACGGGATCTTCTCTCGCCACTATGTGGCAGAGTGGAGATGGGCGCAGGGAGAGGTATGGGTAGACCCGACTCACCCCCGCATAGAACATCTTGTTCCGAAAGCGACTGTTGAATTTCTCTGGGTTGGCCTCTGAGTGAAGACAAGAAATGGGGGTCAGTCAACCTGCTGATGTGTCTGGGCCTGGGGTGGAGGGTGGAGAGGGAGGCTAGGAATGAGGAGGATCAAGATACGGCCTTTCTAGGGACCACCCACCTCGAGACTCATGAAACTCCAGGGTGACATGTGCATCAAAGCCCAGGCTGAAGTAGTTGTTGAAGACATCCAGTGGTAGCTGGGAGGAGAAGGGACACGTGTGAGCACCGCGCATCCCAGACATCTTCCTCTCCTGGGCCAGCTCAGTGGCCATGTGCACTCACTTGCTTTGAGAGTCTTTCTTTTTTCCTCAGATTTCAGTCTCCTGAGTTGCTAGGATTATAGGCTCGAACCACTGGCACCTGGCATTTTAGTACCTTTCTACCCCGTGAACAATGTGCCAAAGCTCTTCCCCAGGCCCAGAGCATCACCAGGCAGGCCCTGCTGCGCTGCCTTCGGAGTGAATGCTGGAGCCCTCCAGTGCTGCAGCTGCGTGCCTGTACTGCAGGAGCAGTGGGACCCCGAGTATCTGCTATTTAGAACACTACCTCACACACAGTATGTGAGTCTTCAACACATGTCGTCAGGTGGCTCAACAAAAATCGATCTTGTCATTTTTGTCTCTGGAGCACTGGAGGAGACTTGCCTAAGTTCCCAGAACCAGCGAGTGGGAGTGCAGGCCCAGCCCAGGTACCCTAGGTGTCCAGACACCTGGGCTCCCCATCTGGCCTTGGCTGACCCACCCGGTCAGTAGCGCCCTCATCTCGCTCCTCAGGCCCTGCCTCAGGGTTGGGCTCAGCGCGAAGGTCCCAGCGGTCCAGCTGCACCACATTCCCTTCCTCTACATGGGAGAGGATCTTGGACACTGGTTCATCTGTATAGCCCTGGTGGGAGGAAGCCAAGACTGAGCTCTTCCAGTGCTGAGAGACCCCCGCCACACCCTGCTCTGCTTCAACCCCCACCCCACGTGTGCTTACCCCACCCCAGTTGAGGGTACGTGCCAGGTCATTGCCAGTACCCAGAGGCAGGATGGCAACAGGGGGCGGTGGTTTTAAGCGCAGCTGGTCCAGAGTGGAGAGAATCCAGCCAACCTGGAGCAAGTGGGGCAGACAGAAGGGGACAGTCAGGCCAGGCAGGGGCCCATTGTGGGAAGCACAAGCTCAGCCCTGGCTTTGGGAGAACCTACCGTGCCATCGCCCCCACATGCCAGGATCCGCAGGTTGTGTACTTTGCGGTACATTTCCAGCCTGGGCCGGGGAAAGACAGGAATGGGGACATGTGTTGTGCTCAGAACCAGGCAAGCCCCTGCTGTCTGCTGCAGAACTTTAGCAAGTACTTACGCCTCCTTGGGCCCTCCCTGGCTCAGATCAAAGACTTGTCGGGGATTGAGATACCAGAGGAAGGACTGGATGATCTTAGCGCCCTGTAGGGGATGAGGAGGCAGTGGGTGGGTAGAGGCAAAGCAGGGACAAGTTCAAGGAGAAGGATGTGGCTATGGGAACCAAACCCAGTGAGGGGTGAGGAGTGGAGATGGAAAAGAACTTTCTCAGGACATGTGAGAAAGATGAAGCAGAGGCCTGACATGGGCCCTGGGAACCACGGCCAGCTCCTAGTGGGAGAGCAGCTTACCTGGTTGCCCCCACTCTTGGGGTTTACAAACACCAGCAGGGGCTTCATGAGGGGGGATGGTGTGGGCCTGATGATAAAGGGTCTCCAGCGGCCTTCCTTGAAGACAGAGAGAGCTGTAAGGCTGCTTCCTATCCTAGAGACCCCTCCCGCCCCTGCCACCCTGCCCACCATAGCAGGTCTCTGGATGATACTCCAAGCATTTTTTTGGCCAGTCCTGGGGCTTGAACTCAGGGCCTGGGCACGGACCCTGAGCTTCTTTGATTTAAGGCTAGCATTCTATGAATTGAACCACAGTGCCAGCTTTTTCCGTTTTGTATCAATTGAACCACAGTGCCAGTTCTTCTGTTCTGAGGAATCGAACCCAGGGCTTCATGCATACTAGGCAAGCACTCTACCACTAAGCCAGCCACATTCCCAGTCCTGGATGACAATATACACCCCATTGCACACACTAGTTCAGTCAGACATTATGGCGCCAAGGTCCAAACTGACCTGTCTCATGGCTGAGCTGGCAGCTTAGGCCCTAGAACCTCTAGATTCTGAGAAACACATTCCCTTTTCCTATTCCCATTTCCTCCTTCCTGGCTCCAGGACTAACCTCAGGCCCTTTCTTGCTGGATTTCCTCTTGAAGGAAGTTCTCTTTTTCTTCTTGCTGGCCTTGAGGGTGTTCTGCAAGGGAGGCAGAAGCATTGGTAACAAGAGGCAGAGGCATTGGTAACAAGATGGGCAGGCTGATGTGGCTGGAAGGCCCCTGCAGGGGGAAGGAGATGGTTGCTGAGGGTGCAGAAAGGACTCACCTGGGGCCTCCGGGCTCGGAGAATCCAAGTGGGTGGAATGACCACAGCTGCATGGACCCCCAAGGAGCAGGGCTCCTCGATTTGCTGCAGCATGAAGCAGGACACCTTGCTGTGGTACTGGAGAACAGTGACGGGTAAGGCTGAGCTGGGCCAGGCTAAGACCTGGGGACCCGTCCTAGCATAGTGCAGCACAGGCCCAACAGGGGTGGGCATGGGGTAGCACTCACCGCTTGCTTGCACCAGGAGCAGCTGATGGCCACGATCTCCTTGCTGTGAAAAGCAAACTTCTGCTGGAAGCCCTGAGGGTGGACAGGGTAGCTGCGGCATTGGGTGGCCTAGACCCCTCCCTGCTTTTGCTGCCTACCTTTCTTCACCCAGGGGAAACAAGCACATTAAAAAAAAACCCAAACAACCCACAATCCAGGATATAAAATCAGCTCTGGTCAATGAGAGGTGAGTGACACAGCAGGCCAGTCCTTAGGAGGAGGGATCTACCCTTCCTCATCCTGTGGCTTGGAGCAGACATGATGGAGGGAGCCGTCTTGGACTATGGGGAGCAGTACAGGACCATGGCAGGAGTGGAGCCACAAGCTAGCAGCCTGGATCACTCTGCAACATCATGGAGCAGAGCCAGCAGACTAGTCCCTGACAGCCTTCTCCCAACTGCTCTATGGAGTGGAGACAGACTGTCTGGTTTAGGCTACTGTTATTTTGGATTCTGTTTCATAAAGCCAAAGTTATATGCTAATAACTCCATAGTGCATTGGATTAGAACCTATTTGCATTTCTAACTTCTGTAATAATAAGATTATATTTTACATATTCTTCAGATTTACTGAACTCTGTTTACAAAAGTCACAATTACATTACATGTGTTTCCACTGTTCAAATAGCTCATAGCCCAGAATATACGTCCATTCTCCTACTTACGATGAGTGGGTGGTGGGGGGATGTGGGTTCTGAAGGCAGGGGTGCTTAGCTAGGGGCCAGCAGTCAGCCGAGCTTAACCACAAAGCAGTGGGTGCCCACATAGTCAGAGGAGCAACTCTTGCCTGACTCAAGGTTTCCCTCTTGGGGCTGGGAAGGTGGCTCAGTGGTAGAGCGCTTGCCTTGCATGCATGAGGCCCTGGGTTCGATTCCTCAGCACCGCATAAGCAAAAAGAAAAAAAAAGCCAGAAGTGTGCTGTGGCTCAAGTGGTAGAGCACTAGCCTGGAGCTGAAGAGCTGAGGGACAGCGCCCAGGCCGAGTTAAGGCCCCACGACTGGACCCCCCCTAAAAAAGGTTTCCCTCTTTCCTGACCCCCACACCTGGCCAGGACCCTGAAAATACTGTGCTGCCTCCTTATTGTACCCTTGCATTCCTTCCTTGCTTGTTCACTCCCAAACTGTGAGGATCTACTGTGTGCTGAACACACAGTAAGTGAAAGAATGAATGCTCACACTTTTTTTTTTGTCAGTTGTGGAGCCTGAACTCTGGGCCTGGGCGCTGTCCCTCAGCTCTTCAACTGTAGATTATCACTCTACCACTTGAGCCTCAGCCCTACTTCTGGCTTTTTCTGCTTATGTGCTGAGGAATCAAACTGAGGTCCTCATGCATGCAAGGCAAGCGCTCTACCACTGAGCCACCTTCCCAGCCCCAATGTTCACACTTTTGAGGGTTGTACTTACTGAGGGAGACAGAGAACAAACAATTGAGCAAAACAACTCAACTGAGCTGGGCGCTGGTGGCTCATGCCTGCAATCCTAGCTACTTAGGAGGCTGAGATATGAGGATCACAGTTCAAAGCCATCTCAGGCAGGAAAGTCCGAGAGACTTATCTCTAATTAACCACCAGAAAACTGGAAGTGGCACTGTGACTCAAGTGGTAGAGCGCTCACCTTGAGCTGAAGAGCTCAGGGACAGCGCCCAGGCCCAGAGTTCAAGCACTATGACCAACAAACAAACCCAGCTGAACTGGGTTGTTCTGGGGAAGACAGTCTGTACAGTCTACCCTCAAGTCACACTGTCCTTAGGAGGGCAGGAACCTACTATCCAGCTTAGCACTTGGCATGAAAAAGTGAATTAACATTTGTCAAACAAATGAATGAAAAGTCTACATGGTCCTCAAGAGGTCCCCACAAGTCCCCAGCAGGTCCTACTGCACAAGTAAAAATCTTCCTCCATGCCTTCCTGCTCAGCCCAGACACTGAGACTGATCTGACTTGGTGCCACAGCTGGGCTGAGAGCTTGTCGGGGGACTAACTCTGGGGCTGTGGTCAGTGGTCTGCGGGACTCATAGAAGGTAGCCAGGACGCTTGGGCAGAGACCTTACCTTTCCACAGTGCCGACACTTGCCATCCTGACGTCGCCTATGTACCCAGTGGTGTCTGACGAAGGTTGGCTGGGGAGGAGAGAACTGTCACTAAAGCCAGCAAGGGGTGTGGATGGGCACAGCCCAGGCTGGGCCCACACCTAGCAGGAGAGCTAGGCCCCAGGAAGCTCTCCAGAGTCAGGTGTGTGATGTGGGTTGGGAGGCTCAAGTTGCACACAGTACCCCACCCTCTGCGCATGGCCAGAAAACCTCTCCTCTGGGAGACCTGATCTGTCTATGGAGCTGAGCCCCCTGGTGGCATGTTGCAGGCACTGCAGAGATCCCAAGAACTCGGGGCCTCCCTGACTAGAATCACCCAAGTGCTTACCTCCCGCACGTTCCTGGAACCAGACTCACGGAAGGATGGCTTACAGCGGAAATTTATCTGTGAGACATTACAAAATATTAGCAATTCCTTTTGGATAGGGTCACCCAAGTCATCTCACAAGCAGAGAGACATGGTCTCGTCCACCGACTAGAAGGAATTAATCTTTCCTTCTTGTGCCTAAGACCCCAGGATGGAGAGGTTTGGGGACCACAATTTGCTCATTCTATGTCTCCTTGCCCTCTGGCATTCTCAGCCCACTTGAGGGCAGGAACCCATTTCTGCCTGACCCTTGGAGACGTGTAACTAGTGTGCCGAACACAGGGTCCTTTTCTCCTTTCTCAACTAATCCTGCTTCAGCCTCAACAGAACCGTAGGAAAGCCTTACTCTACAATTCAGACTGTGGAAAGCAGCCCGTGCTAGTCTTATTCATGCCATTTCTAATCTTGCAGACTCTGCCACATCCTGGTCTACCCTTCCATGCCAGCCCCCCTGTCCCGTTGTGTTCGGACACGGCTCCAGCAGATAGGCTGTAGATCAATGTCGGGGTGTGTGTGTGTGTGTGTGTATGTGTGTGTGTGTGAAGGTTTCTGCATAGGTGGTACGTAAGGGACAGAGCTGGGCTTTGAAGGACACAAGACTGGCCAAATCACAGCTGAGCAACAAAGCATCAGAAATTCAGTGGCCTCGCCGGGCGCTGGTGGCTCACGCCTGTAATCCTAGCTACTCAGGAGGCTGAGATCTGAGGATCGTGGTTCAAAGCCAGCCCGGGCAGGAGAGACC
>NW_012267341.1:1807903-1826410 GCF_000151885.1 Dipodomys ordii
AAAAAAAAAAAAAAAGGGACAGCTGAGGCCGTGGGGTCAGCTGGGCACTTGCAGACTGTACTTCCTTCCTCACCACCTGGGATGACTGCCTTTCACCAAGGCCAACATGGGGACAGCAGCAGCCCAGGCATCCTGAAGCTACTACAGGTGCCTCCGCCTTTCGTGGCCTTTCTGAAGTGTACTGGCTTCGGTCACTGCCCGAGGCTGGCCACCCTCAGGCTGGGTGCAGTATCAAGACCCTCGCCCCAAGCCAAACCCCTCAGTGACTACACCTCTGACCCTGCCGGCCACCGCTATACCTACACAAGCAGAGCGCTCCAGGCCTGAGGTCCTGCCGACTTGCGCCGTAGGGCTACCTGTCGTCTACGGGACAGTGGGCGCCTGTGGGTGGGGATCGTGGAGCCCAATGTGGAGCCTGAGGCTCTTCGGCCTGAGGGCCGCTGCTGGCTGAGGCGACGATAGTGGCCTCGCAGGCCGCACAGTGTCTGGCCACACACCACGTCAGCAGGGAGCAGGTGGGAGGAGGCTCGGCGCAGGCAACGGGGCATGGGCAGCAGTGGCCGGGGGCCCCGGGGTGGCGAGGGCCCTGGTGTCCTGGTGCTTGGCTGGGCAGCACCTGATGCCTCGTTTGTCACATCCACCCTCTCCTCCTCCTCTTCCATGCCTACAAGCCCGGCCAACAGCAGGGGTGCACCCAGAAGTTGAGCTCCTCTCCGGACGGGCCCTGTTTCCACACTAAAGCGAGGGTTGCAGGCAGGGGGTACAGTACTGGAGCGCCGGCGACTGGCGCCCCTGATGCCCACCCCACAGCTTGGGAGGCAGCCCTGAAGCTGGGCACTGGAGCGGCGCCGCTGGGCTAGGGATGAGGAGGCCTGCCCAGCAGGGGAGCGGCGCCGGGCCTTGCCTGTGGGCAACCCCACACTGCTGGGCCGCCGCTGCCCCTCACCAGGGCCCGATGCCTTCCGCTGGAAGTGTCTCCTAAAGAAGGTCTCCATGCAGGCGCAGGCTAGTGGCTGTTGGGCACACAGACCAGAACGTCAGAAGCTGGGCCAGGCTGTGGCCCACCTGTGCCAGGGAGTGAAGGGACCCTTAGGAGTTAGGGATGGGGGTAACCTTGGCTTCTGGCCTCCATGAACAGTGTTTGCGGGAACCAGGGGATTGGTGGGGAGCCCTTCCCCACGGCTGTGTGAGCACTCCCCAGATGCACTGCAGGCTGCCCCACGTAGGAGGCACTTCCCCTGCCCAAACACCAGAAGCCCACTGCCCATGGGGCTCCACTTCCTTCTCCAGGAGCTGATGGAAAAGGGAGAGAGGGCAAGCTGGGAGTCAGAGCTGACCTAGGCAGAGGGTAAGGCTCTGGGGTCTGGCCTTCTTTCTGCCCCCAACATGGAATAGGTTGGATTTGTAGTTTCCCTTCCTTGGACACAGTACAAACCAAGCAATGATATATAACAGGGCTCTCTGCAAAGGAACTCAGAGGAGGTAGGTTTCTCCAGTTTCTCAGCCCTGGCCTTGAGTCAGACTGAAGGCTGCCCCACAGGGGGAATGACATCTGCTGGAGGCCCTGCGGAAAGCCACTCAGAGGAAGGTAGTCATCCCCCTCTCCCCCCCACCCCGCCTGCCGCCCCGGAGGAGTGTTCCTGCCTTTACTCGAGCCTGGATTCTGGGTGTATGGGTCTGTATGGGGAGAACTTTCTAGTTCTCGACAGCTATCTCACCTTTCTGAAGGGACAGAGCATAGACATTCCAAGTGATGCCTGAAAACCCCTCCAGCTCTGCTCCTGAGGGCTCCTGTACTAGACACCCCTAGGTTCCTAATTCCAAGCTCCAGTACCCCCACCCTAGTCCCTACTCTCGGGAGAAGGGGGTTGTGAGCACCACCCTTTTCCAACAGGACCTCCTGCCATTCTAAAGTCCACTCCTTCACCTGCTCACCTCCAGTCTGCCCTTCTCTCCTTCCCTGGCCACTGGCATCAGGTTCCTGTGCCCACACCTCTGCTACACCAGGGAGAGGGCAGGAAGCTCAGAGTGGTGCTGCCCCCAGAGGAGAGCCCACATCTCATCAGTGGTTCTCCTGGGCCCTGGGCCTAAGGAAAGACTGGTGGGAGGAGTCTCTGAGCCCAAGTTACAGCTGGGGAATAGAGCCGCCTGGCAGACAGATTTCTGCCTGCTGAGGACTCAGTCACAGTGGCCATGGGTGGCATCCCACACAGCAGTGGGCAAGAGGGATGACTGTCAGAGAGGACAGGCTGGAGTCACCCCAGCTTCATGTCTTCCACCTTCTTTTGGCTCGGCTCATTGTTCTACTGCCCCGAGGGCTTCAGGGCTGGTGCAGGGAATGAGGAGCCCAGGCTCTGGCCATCATGCAGGAGAAGCAGAGATGAGAGAATCTTGGGATAGGAGGCATGGCTTGTGACCCGCAAAGTACCCCTCCAAACCGGACAGACTGGGCGGAGGAGGAACGCTGGCTTTGCTGGGTGCTGGTGGCTCACGCCTGTAATCCTAGTTGCTCAGGAGGCTGAGATCTGAAGATTGCCAGGCAAGGCAGGAAGGTCCGTGAGACTCTTACTTCCAATTAATCGCACACACACACACAAAAAGCCAGAAACAGAACTGTGGCTAAAGTGGTAGAGTGCTAGTTTTGAGCACAAAAGCACAGGGACAGTGTCCAGGCCCTGAGTTCAAGTTCCAAGACCAGTAAAAAAAAAAAAGCGGGGCTGGGAAGGTGGCTCAGTGGTAGAGCGCTTGCCTTGCATGCTCGAGGCCCTGGGCTCAATTCCTTAGCACCACATAAGCAAAAAAAAGCCAGAAGTGGCGCTGTGGCTCAAGTGGTAGAGCGCTCGCCTTGAGCTGAAGAGCTGAGGGACAGCGCCCAGGCCCAGAGTTCAGCCCCCACGACTGGACTCAAAAAAAAAAAAAAAAAAGCTAGCTTCCTCATCCAATCAGCATCATCCCAGATACACTCACGGGAACCACTCTGTATAATCACTAACATCCCAAGAAGCAGGTACCACATTACACCACATGCCTAATGCACAGACAGGCAATGGTGCCCAAAACCCGTACGCAGCCAGTGTGGGGCAAGTGTTGGAGCCAAGCTATGCCAAAGCCTGCTCCCAGGATGGGTGGAGCACAGGATGTTCCTCTTAGACCTGGAGGCTCAGGTAAGATAAGAAGAGAACTATTATAATAGTCATCCTATTTAGTCAATACTTGCTCTAGGACTGCCTTGGAAGCCCTTCAGTGTCACTCTCATTTGATTCCTTCCCCAACCCTGTGAGGGAGGCAGCAAGGCTAGCGCCATTATGGAGATGAGGAAACGGAGGCTCAGCCCATGGCCATGGTCTTCAGCGGCAGAGCTGGATCCTGAACCCAGGTCTGCCTAACTCAGGGCTGCTTTACACCCTGGAAGAGAAGCCCTCAGGCCCCACTGCCCACTGCTGCCAGGGCACTGGCTTGCCAGCAGTCCAGGGTATCAGCTTTCCCCACTCATCTGCCCAGGCCGCTCAGTGACAGCTGCCCAGCCTGGAGAAGATTAGTCACCCAGACACACACTGCCTGATGCTAGTGTCACCCAGAAAACAAAAGGCCACAGTAAGTGTGGGGGAGGTGCTGATGTCTTCTGGGCAATGGTGAGGGCTGGGCCCTGCCTGCTGGGCCAGACTCGCCTGACAACAGGGCCAAGAGGGAAAGGTAGCCTGCACCTCCCTTTATGGGAAGCAGCTTGCAGGTGCTTCCTAAAGCTGGGCTCCACACACCGGTCGGCTTCCCAAGCTCCCTCATCCGCGTGGGAGACTCCTCCAATGCCCAGCAGTGCATCCTCCCCCACCCCCTACCCGCAGGAGGGTATAAGGCAAGCCAGTGATGTGACCATGTACCACAAGCCTCAATTTCCCTGTTTGTCCAAGGAGACTATTAGACTGCATCACTCTTTATGACAAGCTGTCTTGCTGGGCACCTACCCCCTCCATGGGCTCTTACTGCTCTCCTCCCCCAGGTCCCATGCTTCCTGTCCTCTGGTCTCCATAGAAACCTCTGTTTTCTGGTCAGCAGCTGCCTGACTCCTCAGAGTCTGCTCCTCCAGAGTCTAATCAGAAGTCTGGGTGGAGAGCTCTTCTCAAGGCATAGCTCTGAGCAGCCGCTTCTTCTCACCTCAGACTCTGTCACCTCCAACATACCACACAGTACAAGTAAAGGTCACTGGCAGAGACCCACAGGACTCAGACGCTAACAGCACAACACAGCAAAATGTCTGCCTGCTTCTGGGCTTCCTGGTGAGGAGCCTGCACGAAGCCTACCACACAGGGGTGGGGGATGGGGAGGCAAGTGGGGTGGAGAATGGCAGGAAGAGCTCATGAGATTCCATCAACCCCCAGCTTGCTACCAGGGGCCTGGGAAGCTAAGGCCTGTGGGAGGACAGGCAGTGCTATCTGGCCTTGCACAGCCAAGCTAAGGCAGCCGGCAGCAGTGGTTAATGGACCCCAGTGCTTCATCAACTACCAGCTAGAAAGGACACCTGCTGTCCCGGCTAGACCATCTCATGCCTCAAGTATTTCAGAATCTTGAACCTGCCCCTTCCGCCCTGGGTTGATAAACTAGTCTTTCCAAGTTCCAAACTTCTTGTCTGCTAAGTGAGGGTCATGCCGCCTAGTTCTGAAGGCCAAGCGTAGGGAGGTTCTGCTACAACAATGGATGAAAGGCATGTGATGAAACCTGGCAGAGGAGGGGCCTGTGAGTGTGCAGCCTCTTGGGGTTTATCTCTGTCTACATTGGGACAGAAACTCAGAAAGGGAAGCAGGCGTGCCCACGGTGGTCACCAATCACCGTATGAGGAACAAGGCTGGGTGGCCAGTGCCACCTGCGTATCTGCTCATGTCAAGGAGTGCCTCCACTCCTGGGGCTGGGGTGTCCCACAGGGAGCCCTCTGCCTCCAGAGGAGCTGCCCAGGATACCTGTGGCATTCCACCTCCGTTCCCATTCCATGCATGGGCAGGACCTTTCAGCTCCTACTCTGTGAAGGCTCAGCCTGAGGCATGGTGACCCCAGCTACAGCAGCTCCAGAAGCCCAACACAGGGGCTTGAGCTGTCTTCCTCATGGGATTTCTGGCCTGAAGCCATCTCTGGTCACTCTGCTCCCAGGGCTGGGAACAGAGGGAGGGATGGGAAAGCTGGAGGAGAGGCTACTGTGGACCAGTCAGACAGGTGCCCATTTTCCCAGGTCTCTACTCATCACAGGTATCCTGTGCAGAGGATCTTAAATCAAAACAGCAACAATTCACAAGGGAACAAGGGGCCAGGGCCGCACAGTAGGGGAACAAGGAGGCCAGGGAAGAGTTCATCTTTCAGGTTCTGCCCTGCTTGGAATGGGTAGGAGTTTCCATCAGCTTTGGGGCAGCCTGGCAGGGTGAGGCCTTCATCTAGGGATAGTGGTGTCCCGGCCCACCCTGACCCCCTCCCTTCCCTGATCCCACACAGACAAAGGAGGGAGGTAGCAGGAGGCTAGAGAAGGTTTGGGGCCCCTTTGACCTGATCTGGAAGACAGGGTGGAGGCAGGTGGGAGGCTCGGGTCCCAGAGACAGCTTCGGCTCCTGCTCCGGGCTGCTAGCCTCTGCTGAGCAAGTCCTAGTTTGGAGAGCAAGCTGCAGTAGCTGCTCCCCCGCCCCCTTCCCCCTCCCCTCAGCCTGAGACAGCCGTTATGAAAATAGCCCGATTGGTAACTGACTGCACTTCCTCTCCCAGTGGTGGCTCCCGGCTCTGCATGGGATAGGCAGCTGGCAGCAGGTAGGCGGGTAGCAGGCTGGTAGGCAGCATGTGGCACAGGAGCCTTACCTCCTGGCTCCTCTTCCCTAAGGTCAGGCAGGAGTGACAGCCCAACCAGTAGTCAACCTGTGCCTCACTTAATCTGCAGACTTGGGTTGAGCTAGGAGGGAGGAGGGAGGCCCCTTTCAAGGAAGGGGATTTAATGTTCTCTCATGTCCAGTGGACATGTTTTCTGGGGTCTTGGGCAGCTAAGCACACTTGCTCCAGACAAATAAACACAAAAATAAATGTCTGTGGTGGGGGCTAGAAGGTGGCTCAGTGGTAGAGCACTCGCCTTGTACGCCTGAGGCCCTGGGTTCGATTCCTCAGCACCACATAAGCAAAAAGAAAAAAGCCAGAAGTGGCGCTGTAGCTCAAGTGGTAGAGCGCTAGCCTTGAGCTCAAGAGCTGAGGGACAGCGCCCAGGCCCAGAGTTTAGGCCCCACGACCGGACCCAAAAAAAAAAAAATGTCTGTGGAGTATCTCACAACTTAGCTTTCTTTCCTTCCTTCCTTCCTTCCTTTCTTTCCAGCATAATCAAACAGCAGGCTGGTAACTCCCCCTGTGTAGACAGCTTTGTGTCCACACTGGACAGTGGGGCACAGTGGCTCATGGGAGCCCATGACTCTCGTGGCTCAGAGGTGGCTGAGCTAGGTCTTTGCCAAAGGGCCTTTTGGTTCAGGACAGCTAAAGAATGCCCAGGAGGGGCCAGTTCATGCTGCAAGTACCCTACCCGGAATCTCCCACTCCCCCCCATGCCAGCTCACAGTCCTGCTAGGGATCCTAGGGCAGCTATCAATCTTCCAGACCCCAGACCCCCTAGCACAGCACTCTTAAAAATTACTAAAAAAGCTGGGAAGGTGGCTCAGTGGTAGAGTGCTTGCCTTGCATGCCTGAGGCCCTGGGTTCGATTCCCCAGCACCACATAAGCAAAAAACAAAAAAAGCCGGAAGTGGCGCTGTGGCTCAAGTGGTAGAGCGCTACCCTTGAGCTGAAGAGCTGAGGGACAGCGCCCAGGCCCAGAGTTTAGGCCCCACGACGGACCCAAAAACAAAACAAAACAAAACAAATTACTAAAAAATTCTGGAAGGATTTTTCTGGATGGGAGATGCTAGTAATTAACATTTACCATATCTAAAATGGAAAGGTTTAAAAAATATTTTAAAACAGGAAATCTATTCCATATTAACATAAACAACACATTTCTAAAAGGAGGCCACATTTCCTAACCTTAAAAAAAAAATTGGTAGGCCAGGTGCCAGTGGCTCAGGCCTATAATCCTAGCTACTCAGGAGGCTGAGATCTGAGGATCACAGTTCAAAGCCAGACCAGGCAGGAAAGTCCGTAAGACTCATCTCCACCAGAAAACCACTAGAAAACCGGAAGTGGTGCTGTGGCTTAAGTGGTAGATCACTAGCCTTGTGCTGAACAGCTGAGGGACAGTGTCCAGGCCCAGAATTCAAGCTCCACGACTGACCAAAACAAACAAACAATTAATAAATAATGGGTAGTCAGAGCCAAGTGCTGGAGGCTCACACCTGTAATCTGAGCTACTCAAGAGGCTGAGATCCGAGGAATGCAACTCAAAGCTAGCCTGGGCAGCAAAAGTATGTGACATGCTTATCTTCAATTAACTACAAAATATAAACAGCCAAAGTGGAACCGTGGCTCAAGTGGTAAGAGCGCTAGCTTTGAGCAAAAAGGCTCAGTGACAGTACCTGGGCACAGAGTTTAAGCCCCAGAATTGGTACCCCCCAAAAAAAATTAGTGCAAAGAAAGGCACGTTTTCAGAAGCATCTTTAATTTAGTCTGGCTTGTTCATGGTGGCTGGACTCTTACTTGGCACCCAGCCCTGCACCGCTTCCACAGGGTACTCTGAGTATTCTGGTTGAAACTCATGTAGAAAACTGTCTTTGTACTGTCATGTAGTGTGAAATGGATCAGCTATCCAGTCTTACAGATAACTAGGGAGATCTTCTTTGCTACTACCTCAAAATATGGCGCGTGGTAGCTTCCTGAAAGCACAGTGCAAGGTTGAATCAGAAACAGTGTAATGAATCTTGTGCTGTTCTATCTTGCTTTTGCGATGTTGCCCAGGCTAGCCTTGAACCCTTGAGTTCAAGCAATTCTATCTCAAGAGGCTTCCAGAGTAGTTGGGACATTTTGTAACATCATCAAGCATCCTCCATCACTGGTGTGTTGGGCTATGCAGATCCTGTACATGTTGACACATTTATTACACAATAGCAAAGATCACATTTGTTCTCATTACTAATCTCACCAGAAAGTTTTAAGTACTAGGAAGCTGTCAGGCCCTAGAAGATGGCTACAAGGTTTCTGAAATTCTTTTTTCCTCAAATTTTCTTACTGGCAACAAAGGCTGATACTGTGTTTGAAGTAACAAGGTTTATTTCACTCATTCCTGGAAAAATGTCTGCCAGACACCCAAGCCTGGCTAGTTTGTTAGGTGTTCAAGTAAAAATGATGTTCTTGCTGGGTGCCAATGGCTTATGCCTATAATCCTAGCTACTTAGGAGGCTGAGATCTGAGGATAATGGTTCGAAGCCAGCCCAGGCAGGAGAGTCTGTGAGACTCTTACCTCCACCAAGTACTCAGAAAAAGCCAGATGTTGCACTGTGGCTCAAGTGACAGAGCACTAGCCTTGAGCAAATGAAGCTCAAGGATAGTGGGTAGGCCCAGATTTCAAGCCCCAAGACTGGCAAAAAAATAAAAAATCAAACAAAAAAAACAACAACAAAGTGGTACGAGCCAGCTCTCTACTCTACTGAAGAAGAGCTTTTCCTAACCAGTTCAGCAAGTAGTAAAAATGTCTTATATGAATTTCATTTCTTCACACCAAAATATTGAAGATACATAGCCAAGGGTGTTGACTTTGTAATACACTTTTTAAAAATTTCTTTTTGAGACAGGGTCTCAAACTCACAGTCTCCTGCCTCAGCCTCTGGAGTGCTGGGATTAGCCTGGCCAAAATTAATAACGTTTATCTTTTTTTTTTTTTGGTTGATCATGGGGCTTGAACTCGGCTTGGAGTGCTGTCCCCGCGCTCTCCAACTCAAGGTGAGCGCTCTACTGCTTGAGCCACAGCGCCACTTCCGGTTTTCTAGTGGTTTATTGGAGATAAGAGTCTCATGGACTTTCCTGCCCGGGCTGGCTTTGAACCGTGATCCTCAGATCTCAGCCTCTTCAGTAGCTAGGATTACAGGCGTAAGCCACCAGCACCCGGCTACCATTTATCTTTAAGGAAGTTTAAGTATGGAAGGACTGCTGCTGGGTACCACTTTGATGGGGGTGAATGTGCCAGCAGTGCTACCACTGCTGAAGCCCCATCAGTAGATGCCAGAACAGTGAGGGGGAAAAGATGACTAAGACGGCAGTTCTGCACTCACTATTCCCCCTTGGTAGACAAGGACACCCTCCAGCCCACACTTTAAGACACACTGATTCAGAGTACGTATTTTTTCTTTCTTTCTGATTCCAGGGCTTGAACTCAGGGCTTCACATTTGCTCTACCACTTGAGCCACACCTCCATCTCCTGAGTGAATTTTAAATCTAGCTTGACAACTGTGGCTTCTGTGATGTGGCACTAACTCAGTTTCCTAGGAATGACATGAGCCTATCCTCTGTCCCCCAGTGACTGTGGTCATCTCCTGCTGTACCCCGCACCTGCCATGCCTCCTGCCTGGCATCCCTCCCCATCTGTTATGCACAGCCCACCCACCCTAGCTGCCCCGGCCAGCTAGCCCCCCTCGGGCTGACACACATTTGGCTCCTGAAAGGCCTGCTTCTCTCAGGTCCACAACCAGACCACCACACCTGGTGCCGGGACATGGGCTGGGCTTGCCAGCACAGGGCCTGGCAGTAAGTGGTGTTTACCACCACAGATAGCCCAGGAGGAAGGAACAGGAATTCCGCTGGGGAGTGGTCAGGACCTTCAGGGAAGAGAAGGGCTTCCTCTGCTGGCTACCAAACCAAGGTCTGGCCGCAAGCCAGGCCACTTCTCTTTGTTGGGCACAAAGAGATGGTAACAGCCTTTGTTTTGGTGGCTATCTTCTTCTTCTCCTGTCCAGGGGAGCCCAGGAATGATAGCAGGAGGCCCCTTTCTTGGCTGGAAGCCACTGTGCCCTCCACATTCTCAGTAGCCAGCCTTATGAAACCTGGACAGTGGGACTGGGTAACACCAAATCACAAGGTGCATACTTAGAGGTTAGGCCAGAACTCTAATGGAGCTCCTTGATGACATGGCCTCAGTCTTCATGTTCTGAGCCCTGTTTCAGAGTCTGGTCCTACTTGGACCCAGAGAAATGTACAATGATCAAGTCATTCTTCAAGAGCCCTCCCCTCAACCATCCCCTATGCCCCCAGAACTCATTCAAGAGCATTACTCACTTGAGGTATTCCTGCTCCCCAATGCCAACTGATGATACTCCACACCTGGCAGCCAACACCCTCCATCTCTCCCACCTCTTTGCTATTTTTTCCTTTAAACAATACTGGGGTTTGAGTTCAGTGCTTTGTGTTTGCTAGCTAGGGACTCTACCACTTGAACCACATCCATGACCCTTTTTTGCTTTAACATTAATTTTTCAGATAGGGATGGTCTCAGATCACAATTCTTCTGAAGCCTCCCCACCCCCCTCCACGCACCATCATGGGCCTGGCTTGTTGGTTGCTAACTCTTTGCCCAGGCTGGCCTTTCAAACTGTGATACTCTTGATCTCTACTTCCTGAGGAGCTGGGAATACAGGAATGAGACATCACGTCTAGCCTTTCCTATTTTTTTTACATTTTACCAAATACATGTATCACGTGGTCACTAATATATCTTACAAGCATTAACCTCATAAAATTAGGTTGGTATTATCTCTATTACCAGTTTCTTCAAATTGTAAGGAAAGTGAGGCCACACTCTCAAGTTCTTGTTCTCTACTTCTAGATGCTTCTATTATGAAAACTGTGCCTCTGTGCTTAGCCAGTGGAGTCTGAATACTTATCCCTCTTCCCTCTCATCTTGAGTTGGCTCAGACACTGGATCTAACCCCTAGGGAAGGAGAATGTTAGCTGCTCCCATGCTCAGGCCCTCTCACTGTTGCTCTGGGCCGGCAGCACTGGTTTACAAGTCTGCATCCCCCATCAGATTGTGCGCCGCCTGGGACCTCCAACAGCTGATAATTGCATCCCACGGGTGGAGGTATGCTGGGTATGGTCTGAAGAATGAACACAGGGAAATGTGAGTGGTTCATGTTTGGCCTCATGGATCAGGCTGACAGCAGATGACTCAGGCTAGCCCGCTAGCTCCTAAGGTCTTCCTGCTAGCACTGGGTAAGAAAGTCACTCTGTGCACTTGGATCTTGGAGGCAGCATTGAAACTGATCCTTGAGGGAAGACTGAAATATTTCCCCTGAGTCTCCCAATAGGGCCCCTCTCATTGCCTTCTCCTGTGACTACAGTGAGCTCCTATTCTCCACCTGATAAGACAGGCGGGCAGCCCTCTTCCTTCAAACAGTAACTCTCCCAACCTTCTGATCCCTCTGGAAAGGCCCCCAAACGTATGACACCCCCCACATTTTGCCCATCACACCCACTCTGTAATCCTGTGTCACCTGGTGGTCCTGTACAGGGTTTCATAAGGAACCATGGAGAATGCAGCATGGGTGATGGTTCCTGACCCAGAAAGGGGCCTCCTCCGCCACCTAAAAGACTTCTTTAGAATCATATCAGCAACCAGGTCCCATCCCTCTCTCCAGGTATCCATGCATTCTATTCAGAGTTCCTACCTCTCAAACAAGAATTATGCCTGAAATCCAAAGTCACAGAGAACAAAGGTTTCTACCATGGATTTAGACTGAAAGGTCCAGAGGAGTTCTGCTGCTAACCCACTCTGTGACCTCAAGCTCACCTCTTTCAATCTCCTTATCAGATAAATGGGGCTAACCTACCTCATCTTGCTCATGGAATTGATGCATACTTGAAGGAGAACGTGGAAACCATTTCCTTAGTTCACTAAATTTAAAGGAAACAATATATCCACAGGCCTAAAATTAGGGCCTGGGAATACATTTGGTAATGTCCATCTTAGCCTAAGATACACACATGCTGGTGACCAGGCCACCAGCAAGGAGAATCCTCAAGGTACCAGAACAGCTTTGGATGGATTGCTTTCAATAGCAAGAAACTGCAAACTACCTAACTGGGCATCAATAGGAGCCCGGGCAAATAAGTTGTTTCAGAAGGGATCACAGGTGGCAGCTAAGGTGAGGTCACTAGAGCTCCTGTCTTAAGATGGTGGAATCTCTAAAACAACGTGGAGGGGAAAACCTACATTTCACATTGATGAGCTGGTACTCCACTTAAAAGTAAAAACCATCCAAACAGCGTTCTACTCTGCTAGAGATACACCTATGGGAAAATTTTATAAACAGATATGAGCACAGCATACACTAAAATCAGGATTGTGGTTGCCTCAGGGGAGGACCAGGCGCTCCATTTCTAAGACTAATGGCTAGATATGACCAAGCTAAGTGGTAGGCATTATACATATACTCTTGTTTTTCCCCCCCTTTGAGGAAAGAAAAAAAAAACCCTTAATTTGAATACACATGATAATAATGACTCAACATAAAAGAGAAATTTACAAACTAGATCAAATGTGCAAGGATGATGGTATATTTACAGAACCTTCCGAGCAAATGTAAAAGTTTACATTTATAACTGCCATTTGTTTGAAAATACCTAATACTTGTTTTGAAAAGGCATTTACAGAAATCTTGCGTTTTTAAAAAGACATCTATATACTATCCCAATTACAAAAATTCTTTAAAAAAGACTTTCAGATTTCTCTAAAGACGCCAGAGGGAGACCAGTGATACAGGTGGCCCTGGGTCTCCCCTGGCTGGTTTGGGTGGGTGTGTCACTCATGCTGCTTCGTAATAGGCAGGCCCTGGCTCTGTTTTGGGGCAGGCAGGGAGGCAGGTCTCTCTGAGGGATGCCTTCCAGAAGTGGGTGGGCAGCGGCAGGTTGTGTCAGTGGGGTGTCCATGTAGGCTGGGGAGCAGGAACCAGCTTGCCCCTTTCACAACCGCCCCCGCCTCTCTCTGTAAAATGTCAGCAAGCTGGGGAAGAAGGGGGGGGGAGAGACAGGCAAGCTGTTAACCCGCAAGATGCTGGGGCGTGGGCGGCCCAGGCTCCCAGACAGCTATTTTCGCATGTGCTGTGATGGGGCTCAGCCCTGGCAGGGGAGAGGCCTCTCCGTGGGAGCTCTGAACAGGCATGCTGCCAGGAGCCAGGAGGAACAGAGCTCTGAGTGTGAGGGAGAGGGTGTTATCAGGGGCTCCTTTGAACTCATTCTTCAGGCTTTCTGTCACCTGTACCAATTAAGCCAGCTAAAAGGTCACATACAGATGTGTTTCTTCACTCCCCATCTGGCCATGGGGCCCCAGGCTCCTACCTAGTTTCTTCACAGCCTAGCCCGCTCCTCCTGAAGTGAGGGTTTCTGGTGCAAACTCCCCTCAGTGTCCAGGTGAAGATCACCTCATGGGTCCCTGACACTTCCACATGACTACCTCACCAGGCCCTTTGGGGATACAAATACCAGTAATGAGTGGACATGAGCTGGGCAGCTAGGCAACACGGAAGGAGCCTTGGATCAAGTTCCCGTGTAAACTTTAGGATCATGGGCCAGACTATAGACTTCTGAGCCTCGGCCTCCACTTGTAAAAATGGGAATCAGACTAGCTATGATGATGGTGCAATGACTGCATACAAGTTATGGGCTTACAAAGCTTCTGGCACCTGTTAGTGGCCAGAAAGAAATGAGTGGACATCACTCACCTGAGCCCAGGTGAATAGAGGGGAAAAGTCTACCTTCCCTGTGGACCAGAGCCCTTGGTCTCACTCACACTTATACTTTCCACCTAACCACCCTGCCTCTAGCCTCAGCCCGGCTGCGGCAAGGAGGAAAGGGGCAACATGGTGATCCTCAAAGCATCTGATCTCTGCTCTGGCCTATGCTTTTCCCGTCTGGACTTGAGTGTCAACCAGGTCCTGTGCTGAGAGCCACAGGGTAGGGAGGGCACTGCAGCCCTGATTTGGGGCTGATAGTCTAATTATATCTGTGGGTCCTGCATGAAGTGTAGAGCTGAGAGTAAGAAATGGTGAGTGTCGACAACATCCTGGCAGGCTCCAGGAAGGAGGGGAGCCATGAGCCTGGAGGTAGGTATAGCCCACACTGGCCCCTCCTTGAGCTGAGGGTTGTTTAGGCGGCGGCAGCCATTTCCAGGACAAGCAGAAGAAAGGTTGGAAGGTGTCATAGAAGGCTTAGGGGTACCAGTGGTGGAATCTCATATTAGCCTGGCTAGTTGTGACACCTTGGCTGAGTCAAGGCCATCTAGGCAGGGCCTCTGTCTTAAGGGACAGAGTGGGGTGGGGCCAGGTGATAGGAAACCCGCCCTTCTGCTACATTCTAATTGGCTCTACTCTGGCAGCTAGAGTATCCGGTAACCAGTAGGAGGAGACTTGGGCCACCCACAACAGGTGCAAGTGAACTAGCTGGAAGGAGAATCTCACTTGCTGTCCGTGGCAGCTGTGGCCCTCTTGTGTCACTCTGGTGATACTGCGGGGCAGGACCCAGGGTCAGCTTCAGGAGCTTGCAACTCTCTAGCCTTTATAGCTCCTGAAGAGACCCAGGCCCCTGTTTCTTTTAGGGGCTAGATCAACTCAAACCTCAAGATTAGCTAACCTCCTCCTCTGCTCCAAGAAGATGAGGGCAGCCTCCGCTACCTAAAGTGGTCCTTCTTCTGTCCTTGTTTGAGTGGACACCCACTCTTGTGCAGTCAAGTGCCAAATGCAAATCCTGGGTGGCTCTATAACCCTCTGAGACTTGACTTTTTGGGAATATGGCTCAGAGACAAAAATGACAGAAACTGCCCATCCCCTATCCACCTTTGAGCCAGGTACTTTGGTCCATGAGGCAGACACCAGGAGAACCCTATCCTAATTTCCCAACCCCTGGCACATAGCCTTGTGAGGAGAGCAAATAGAGTAAGAGACACAGCTCAGTCACCGAGGTCCCTTCCTCCCCAAACTGGCTGGAACCCAAGGACCTGTGCTTGGGCCTACCTCCCAGGGCCACCTGAGCTGTTCCCAGTATTAGTCTAAGTGAGACAAACCACTCAAAGAGGCTTCTTTTACTTCCAGACATCCTGGCGCCACAAACAGGGCTTCTGGGCTCTCTGAATGAGAGACATCCCTCAACAATTCCTCCCTACTCGTTGCAAAACCAACCCAAACAGGCTGCTTCCGCTCAGGGTGCCTGGCGGGCACCTGCAGCTAGCCTTGACTTCAAGACCTGGTTCATCTGGCCTGTGTGGCATCAGCTCTAAATAAGACCTATTGTGTCAAACTTGTTCCACAAGTGCATCTCCTGCCCTCTGGGAGCTTATGAGTTTAAGACTAATGGAGGGCAGGGGACCACAGAGCAGATGCTCACCCTCCCAGGGGCTCTGCTGGCCAAAGCTCCTTCTGTCTAAATGTGCAAGGTGCCAGGTAATTTCTGATGCCCCTGGGGTGCAAACCCAGCTAATCCATAAGCTGTGTGACCTGCCCAGAATCATGCTGCTGGGACTGGGCCAGAGGACAAGTGAGTCCAAACCCCTCCCAGTGGGTCCTGGAGCAGAAGGAGGAGACAGTCAACCTCCTTCCCACCGGAGACAGGCTGGCCCTTAAGCCCGAGAAAAACTGCAGGTCCTAGGTTTACAGGACTGACACCTCCCTTCTTTCTCCTCCTTAGGGGGCTCAGGTTTCTCTGCATGGAGAAATGAGGAAGGATGAAGAAGGGGGTGGGCTGAGAAGATCACAGCTCAGCTTTGTGTCTCATTGAACTAAAAAAAGGGAGAAATGTGCTCCCCAGTTTTCCAGGGTTCTATCACTTTTAGGAGAGATGGGCTTCAAGGAAATGTCTCTTTAAGGAAGATGCCACAGAGACTGTTCTTTCTGACTGGACCAAGCAATGGTCAGTATGTGGTACCATACTACACAGCCGTCATTACGGATTCCCCCTCCCCAATACAAACATAAACACACACACACACACACACAGAGCTGAAATTTAAATGTACACACACACACACACACACTGAGAGCTGAAATTTGAATGTAGAGTTTTAAACACAGTTTCAGCAGCCACCACTACCACAACCTAGGTTATCTGTGACCTTCCTTCTAATCACTGCCCATTCACTTCTCAGGCCCCTCATCCAAGGTCTGAGGTGTGAATGTGAGTAAGGCGAGGAGGAGCAGGATGGGAGTTGCACAGTGTGGGTGTCCAAGGAGAGGGAAGTGTTAGGTTAAAAATAAGCATGGAACCTGGGGAAAGATGGAGAGATGGCTTCAACTGGGGTAGTTAGGGCTTCAACTGGCGGCCAGTAACAAACAGTGACAGGACCACACAAACAGCATTAAAGAGGGCAGAGCCCCAAGCAAAGATGTGTCCCCTGTCACCTGGCCATCAAATCAAGTAAAAGGAGGGAGGCCAGTCCCAGTGAGCACTAATTCTGAGCTCCCAGTTCTGCCAGGGAAAGTAGTTCTCTCTGCTGTGTTCTCTGAATACATTCATTTCTGAAGGCCCCACTGCCCTCAGTGCATTGCTATGAAGCAGGGGACGCTGCTTCCAGGCCTCCAGAGGGGTTCTTTTGATTTTCCTCTCATTAGGCATCCTATCAGATCATGCCCCACCCCAAGGGTTGATGTAATACCATGCTCCTCAAACTTTACACACATCAGAATTACCTGGGGATGTTCTAAAAAAGAAAGAAAAAAATTGTTTTTAAGCTCTGGTCCCATTTCCAGATCTGATAAGCCAGATATGCCAGGGGTAAGATCTAGGAATCTGAACTTAAAGCTCCCCAGGTCTCTGTGATCCTGGTAAAGAAAAAGGGATGGATTTGGGAATCACACCAACAGGAGTTCAAACGCTCTCTCTGTTTCTCGCTTGCTATGTGACTCCAGGCAAAAGGTTTTTCTCTCTGACCCTATGATTTTCTTTTTCATGTAGAAAAATAGAGAAATAACCAACCTGTCTGTCCTTCCTTCCTTCTTTCCTGCCTTTTTTTATTTTCTTTTTTTTTTAAAGAGAATTATGTAAGGTGGGGCATTGATGGCTCATGCCTGCAGTCTTAGCTACTCAGGAGGCTGAGATCTGAAGATATAGGGGTTCAAAGCCAGCTTGGGCAGATGAATCCATGAGGCTTATCCCCAATTAACCAGTAAAAAGCTGGAAGTAAAAGTGTGGCTCCACTTCAAGAGCACTAGCTTTGTGCAAAACAAAAAAAAAATTATTTAAAGGTACCTGTTAATTTTCTTGTGTCCTCAATATGCTTGAGGCTCATCCTTACATACACGTCTGTGCCCTTTAGAAAGGGATGCAGCTATATAAGTCAAGAGTACCCAACACTACCTATGGTGCCCCATAGGTAGTGACAGGAAGTCTCTAGTGGAGCCCCTCCCGAGCCTGTGAACACTGGAGGCTACATCCTGCAGAGATGGGTGTAAGTGCTCCATCTTGCAGGGCTGTGGGTGACAAACATGAACACCAGAAGCTGTACTGCCTGCCCTGTTTTACATGACATTGAAGCCTGTGAGCCCACGGAGTTCCATCTGCCAGTGTATGTAAAGATCCAGCTCTCTGTATGTGGTGTGCTCAGTGACACACTGCAGGTGCAAAGAGCAGTGCTCAGGTTAGGGAAAGATAGCCACAGGGCCACTGACCCACAGAACAGGAGAAAACCACCCAGTTATTGAGAGGCGAGTTCTACTCTGGGAAGGGACAGACAGGGCAAAGCACAGGAGGGGCCAAATATGATGAAGGCCAGGCATATGGCGAAAGTGACAGGAAGGCCGTGGGCAGAGTCCAAATGATCAGAGTCCAGTCTGAGGTAGCTCTGGGGTCTTAGCTGACTGGCTGCAAGTCAACTGTCTGTCACAAGCACAATGTGGTGACATTTGGAGTGCTGGGGGGGGAGAGGGGGTGGCTGCAGCCCACTTTACCCCTTTTCCAGAAAGGAACAGGAGGTAAGGGAGAGATGAGGATTACCCAGCAGGGGATGGCACTGGGGACTCCCTGTTAATTAAGAGGTAGAGTAGGTGGTCAGCCTCCCCCAAGAAGCAGCTTAAAACGTTGAGCAAGTAATTAGATCAGCGGCCAGCGCTCTGGGGCCAGCCATGTGTCATGTCACTATATAGTGGCCACACGGGGTAGACGCCAAGCAGTGGCGGTCATGAGCAAACAGGTACCACGGAAGCCCAAAGGGCACCATGACCCTCGCCTCACTGGGGCCAGAGGGCTCAGAGAAGCCCGGTCCTATCCGAGTCCAGAAGTCACAGGGGTTCCCGCCGGCTGGCGCCTAGGAGTTGGGGTGTCCGCGTCTCCCTGCTGGAGCACTAGGCGCTGACCCTGCCACGGTGCTAAAGGTGAAGCGCATTACACGACCTCCACGTTCCTGGGCCAGTCCCCCGGGTGCCGGGGGCAGGACCCCGACCCAGTGCCCACGCCACGGCCGCCCGTCCCGCACCCCACACACGGGGTGCGTCCCCGGGTACCGGGCGCCGGGTCCCGCCACGGCCCCGCTCACCTGTGCCCGAAGAGCCGCAGCCCCGGGAAGCGCCGCTTGCTGAGCCGCCGAGGCGCCTTGTCCG
>NW_012267341.1:1833860-1840544 GCF_000151885.1 Dipodomys ordii
TGAGACTCCTATCTCCAATAAACCACCAGAAAACCGGAAGTGGCGCTGTAGCTCAAGTGGTAGAACACTCGCCTTGAGCTGAAGAGCTGAGGGACGGCGCCCAGGCCCAGAGTTCAAGCTCCACAACCGACAAAAAAAAAGAAAGAAAGAAAGAAAGAAAGCCTTGTCCAGAAGGAAGTCTGACCAGAAGGAGGAACCCGGGACTCTCTTCCATTGGGGCAGGAAAACAGAGTCTAGCACTCACAGGCTGTTGCTCATCTGTCAAAGGTGGTCTTCAAACCATAATTGCTTGAAATGTGTCTTTTGGTTCTTCCTAAGTCCTCAGGCCAGAGGTGAATGAGAAGCCTGCGTGGCTTCCCTCTGTCTCAGGATATACTCTAGGAATTTCCTTCTAACCTTAAGCTAGATTGCGCCAAACTCAGAGCAGGATCAGCAGGTATCCTGTCCTCCAAACTTCCCACCCCCACACAGGGCCACAAGTCCTGATTACAAAGCCTCCTTTCATACCTTCCTCCCCCATCCCCTGTCCCATAACCCCTCCCAGATACATAGTATAGAGCCCAAAGGAAAAGAACCCATAGGATGAAAGGTCAGGCCCTTCTTGGAGGTGGACAGTGTTTAGAAAAAAAAAAAAAAACCAAAAAGCTTAGAAGTAAAATAGCTCTGACCCTGTATCCAGGTTCCTGGCTGTATGATCTTAATCATTTGCTTAACTTCTCAACTGTAAACTGCTTCCTCCCAGTGGCTTCTAACCCTCATTCTCTCCTCTGCCCATGGCTGCCTCCCTGATATCTGTAGGTAACAAACAGACCTAGCTGTGGAGCCCAGAAGCCTTCCCTACTCTCTTCAGGTATCACTATCAGGTTCCCCAGGATGCACCAGCCCTTGTTCTTGGGCCCTGATCCCTGAGAGCTCTTTTGAAATTCCTTGCCATGAAAATGGTCCAAATGAAGCAAAAAACCCCCAGAACTCTAGGCTTCCTGGTGCTTGCCTCAGCAGTACTCCCAGAGAGCCTCTTCAAACTCCAGGTATCTAACTAGCTCTGCCAGCAGTCCTCCAAATGCCCAAATAACTTGTGTTCCTAGGGTGCAGGAAGTGGGAGGCACATGAACTGCTTGGGATACATTGTACCAAAAATAGGTGTAGATTAGACCCTCTGGGCACCGCTCACCTGGACCTTTCACTCCATCTTTCCCATGGACTTGAGAGGAGGATGGAGTTTGGGGCAGGGCACAGGCCTCCACGCCCTTCCAAAGGAAGAAAAATGGACAGATCCCCAACTTCCGGCTTCCTCTGGCAACGGCCCCCTTCCCTCTCCTGGCTCCAGCTCAGCTCTCTGCCCCCGGTTTTTGCATTTTTAATTCAGGACAGAATGTGATCTCTTGCAGCTCCTTGCTTTATCCTGTTGCTATTTAAATTACAAATCGGCCCCATCTCCCTGTCATTCTTAGGTTATTTTTAGCTTCTGGTAAATAGCAGCAGAGAGAGTGGGATCAGGTGCCCCTCCCTCCACGAGCTGTAATCCAGCTGCTGCGTGCCCACAGCAGGGGGCACCCTCCCCACACCAGCTCTCTTCATGGTGGAGGGGACAGGCAGAGGGACAGGCTGTGTGCTCAGATTTTGGTCTTAGTCTCCTTCCCCAGATCCCCCCACAAATGAGCAGCCAGCCTCCTGTGAGGCTCATGAGGGGTCCTGCCATTCTGGGGTAAAAGCTCTAACTTGGGTTTCACCCATCCCTACACCCTTTAGTCGGGGGCTTTTTGCTTCTTTTCTGCTTTACTCTGTCTTTAGCCACTCCCTTGAGGTGTTATTGTTCCCATTTTCCATGTGAAGAAACAGAGTCAGAAGTGAAGCTACATATGCAGGGTCAAGGCTGCAATCTGAGCTGAGTCTCGGGCCCAGAAGGAAGCCTGTGTGCAGGGCCACAGCTGTCTCTTGCAATCCAGGTGTCACTGAGCCCAAGTAATGCTCATTGCCCCCATCAGCATGTTTCCCTGTGTGTGTGTGAAACCCCTATCCCGTTGGCTGGATCAGGGGTCAGGACGCCAGAGCCTCTGGATCACATCTAGCTTGCTGCCTTTTTTTTTTTTTTTTTTTGAATGTAAAGCCTGGAAGCTAAGAATGATCTTTACATTTTGAAATGGTTGGAAGAAAGCAAAAGAATAATATTTTGTGACAGTGGAAATGAGATGAAATGTAAAGTTCAGTGTCTATAAATAAAGTTTTACTGCAACCCAGGCACACTCACTCATTTACACATTGTCTATGCTGCTTCTGCACCGCCCTGTCACAGCTGACAGGGACCATGTGACTTGCAAAGTCTAAAATATTTACTGTCTGGCCTCGCCCCAGGATCATACTTTTGTCAAGGAAATGGATTGTGTCTCCTATCTCAGCCAGTGTCTACAGGGCCAGAATTCCAGTGGGGAGGCTGTGTTCCTCCTCAGCACTTCCTGGAGTCACTACAGAACTCAGCACAGAGAATCAGTCCCCTTCAGCCACACCCACAATGCCATCTCCACTTTATCCCCTTTTTCTCCAGGCTTGTGCCTTTCACTTTCACAGGTGAAGCAAATGATTTCCAAGCCTGCTGAACAATCCACATCATCTGGGGAAGTTTTTTGTTGTTGTGGAGACTACAGACCCAACCCTGTTGTAAGGTCTCCAGGGGTGGGGTTCATTTCATAGGACATCCCCAGGTGAACTGGTTTGGGAACCATTAGGCTTAGCTCTAGAGGCCGAAGTTCCTCATCTTCCAACAGCTCAGTGCAGAGCAAATCCAGCATCCCTCATACCTCTAAGTTTCCCAGCTGCACTCCTCTCTCCAAACACTAATTGGTTAAGAATTCTTCCAGTGTTTCAGGATATCTTGCATTCCAAATACAAATGCAAGATGTCAGCTCTACTTTTTTGCCTACCTTCTGGTCTTCCTTCCCTCTTTTTTTTTTTTTTTTTGTGCCAATCCTGAGGCTTGAACTGAAGAGCCTGGGCACTATTCCTGAGCTTTTTTGCTCAAGGATAGCACTCTACCACTTGAGTCACAGCGCCACTCCTGGCTTTTTTGGTACTTAATTGGAGGTAAGAGTCCAACAGACTTTCCTGCGTGGGCTGGCTTCAAACTGTGATCCTCAGATACCATCCTCCTGAGTAGCGAGGATTATAGGCTTGAACCACCAGCGCCCTCTCCCCCTTTTAAAATATAGTTTTATTGTTAATTATTAAGGTGTACAGAAGGGTTACCATTTTATAAGTCAGGTAATAAATACACTTCTTTTTGGACAATGTGCCCCCCCATTTTTAAAGCTAGATGGAGATGAGGGCTTATTTCACTCAAGTCTTTCCTTGCCCATTTTCTTACCTTTTCCTCTTTCTTTTCCTGTCTCCCTTCCTTCCTTTCTCTCTCTTTCTTTCTCTTTTTCTTTATGTAACTCATCCTTCCTTTCTTCCTTCCTTTCAATTTTTGTGCCAGTCCTTGCACTTGAACTAAGGGTCTGGGCTATGTCCCTGAGCTTTTTTTGCTCAAAATTATAGTGCTGTGTATTTGAGCTCCACTTCTGGCTTTTTGCTCATTAACTGGAGATGAGTCTTTTATTTATATATATTTTGTCAGTCTCAGGGCTTGAACTCTGGGCTTGGGCGCTGTCCCTGAGCTCTTCAGCTCAAGGCAAGGGTTCTACCACTTGAGCCACAGCGCCTCTTCCGATTTTCTAGTGGTTTCTTGGAGGTAAGAGTCTCACGGACTTTCCTTCCCTGGCTGACTTTGAACTGTGATCCTCAGATCTCAGCCTCCTGAGTAGCTAGGATTACAGGCGTGAGCCATCAGCACTCAGCTTTCTTACCCTCTTATTCTCCCACCTCCCACCTGCCTCCAGCCCCCTCCTGCCCAGATATCTGAGTTTCTCTTGCACAGCCCTGCCACCCCTTGGTCTGCCTGAAGCAGTTTCCAGTCTCCACTGGCACAAAGAGAATCTATTTTTCAGAAGCTTCTACTGTCCTCTGAAAGCCCCCGTAGTCCTTATTTGCGTCATAAGCAGCCAGGCCTCCGCTCTGCTTCCGCTTAGCTTACACCTCTCTTTCGCCCTCAGAGTTTTGTGCCCCCGCATTTTTGCCTAAAAGCCCTTTTCTCTTTGTGAAGGGCTTTTAACTGCTTTTCTTAGCAGCTCTTCACAGTGGGGTGGGAGGTTTAGCTGCGAGCCAGAGCTGCGTGGAACTGTGGCGGCGGCGGATGTGAAAGGGCCACTGTGGGCCAGAGCTCCTGCCAGCCCCACGGCAGCCTGGACAAGAAATAGCAGTTCGGGTCAGCAGGCTACTCAAGACTTCAGCCACACAACAGGGGTTAGAAAGAATGGCAGTTCCATTGCCATCCCTTCCTCTCCCGCCCCCCACCCCTTCCCAGCCTCAGGGCTGCTGCCTGTTTCCCAGGCCTCTTAGGTCCCCTTCCCTGGGGTCTCTCCATGCTTTGCTGCCCTGTCCAGCTCTAGTGATAAGACTGAGCCCCTGGCTTAACGTCAGCCTGCGAGGAGGGGCACTGCCCAATCAGTCCCATCTGATGCCATCTTCTGCAGCCCCCACACATTGGTGCTTGAAAAGAAAACCTCCAGTCTGGGAAGCAGAGGAACCTTGACTCTGGAATTATCCTGGGGAATCTCAGTTCTTGTAGCAGTTTTTGCAGCACTCCGTGTGTGTGTGTGTGTGTGTGTGTGTGTGTGTGTGTATGTGTGTGTGTGTGTGTGTATAGAATATCTTTCATTCTAGCCCTTATTCTTTACTGTCTACCCTCTGATCCTACCCTGGCCTCCTTTCTGACTTCAGATGCTATTTATATTTGATCCACAGCCAAGAAAAATCTTGAGGCTATCCCTTTATGCTTCAGGCAAAGCACTGAGACCCTAAGAAAGTCTCTGTCCACCTCAAGGACACACAGCAATCATGTCTTGGACCAGGTCTCTTGACTCTTATTTGCTGTCCTTCTATCCTTCCTCCTTCCCCAGGGGGATCTTCAGGGTTTCCTCTATCTCAGCCAGAGGCATGGCATTGAAGATGCTCTCCTCTTAGCAGGGTGTGCTGGAAGAACTTGGTAATGGAGCCCAACGTACTCATGATTCCCAGAGATTGAAGGTAGGACCGACGGGAACTTTCCTTTCCATTTTCCCCATGATGGTGGGGAAGTTTCTTCTCCATCCCCCTTTCCCAAGTCATGGAGGCCTGATTGCCTCTGCATCATGGAGAATGTGAGCCTCTTTAAGCTCCCCTGGGATAGACCATGTTTCTGGTTCTTCTTTCCTGGAGCTCCAGGGAAAAGCCAAGACAGTCTTAGACTCACCCCAGACTCCCTGTGGTTGTGCAGACTGGAAACTTGTCCCCTCCCATAAAACTGATGACTTTAAGGACTATAGATGCCCCCGATGGATTACAGATGTCCTTACTGTACCTTCCAAAGGATGTGACTTTGGGTCAAGGGCTTTAGAGGGACAACAAATTCAAGTAAAGACTTGGTCTGCGGAGGGAAGAGGAAGTTAAGGCCAGCCTCAGTTGGACCTCCTTCCCGCTTCCCCTCCACACACCTTGTTTGAGGAGCAACCCAGTCCAGGTCATGAAAGGGCTATGAAAGGGGCCTCTGGGGCCCCTACCCCAGCCATTTTTTCCCAGAGGGAGGCTGGGTAATTTAATTGAGATAGTATTGGAAGGGTGCAGGGACATTCCTTCACCACTGTGGATGCCAGTGAGTCCTGCTGTCATCCAGGGGACCAGAATGGGGTGCTGTTCCCCACTTCTGGTCAGCAGGGTCCCAGCCATGGCAGTAGGGGTCACGTCACTCCTACAGTCCAGTGGAAATCCCAGGGAACACCTTCTGAGTGAAGGGGAGGGGTTGTTCACCCCACCTCCCCCAGAAGGGTAAGGGTTATCTCCAAGCTCTCTCCACCACCTAGAGGTTCCTAAGAGATTTGTGTATTCTCAGCAAGGGAGCGCAGCGCACTCATTGATCGCACGTGGGATGCACGGGGCGTGTACAGTTTGTGCATAGAAGGGGCCTCGGCACCCCTCCTGGATCCCCAGCACCTAGGGCAGGCGGGGGCGGGGGAGGAGGCACTAGCTAGTTTGGTACCGACAGCCAGGAAGCCCTCCCCCCCAACCACCGCCCGGCTTCCTCTGCCGCACCCTCCTTACCTGTACGACACCTGCTTTCGGAGGTGCAACTGGCCAAATCGCTCCTCCACCGAGGGTCCAGCCGCCAGACCTCGCGGGCCCTCGGGCCAGGGCTGCGAGCCCCGGGCCTCTTCGCCCCGCGGACAGCGGCGGCGCACCACCTCCTCCGGCGGCCCCTCGGCCATGCTGCTGCCGCCTTCCCGGCTGAAGTTCAGGGTCTCGGCCCGCCTGGGCGTGGGGCGCACGGCGGGGAGCAGCGGCGGGGGGGGCGCAGCGCTGGGTCCCCACGTTCCCGCTCAGATCAGCAGCGCGACGTGGGCACTGCGCCCGGGGAAGGGCGGAGGGGGGGTCCCGCTGCGCCCGGGGGTGGAGGAGTCCTGGGACGGGTTGGGGTGCGGCGTCGTGCGCCCCGGGGAGCCCCTCGGACGGACCGACCTGCGGACGAGTCCCAGCGGATGGGGACAGTGCTCCGGCGACTGCCACCACCACCACCGCCGCCGCCGCCGCAGCTCGCTCGGTGTCACCTTAGAGACACTG
>NW_012267341.1:1840594-1867228 GCF_000151885.1 Dipodomys ordii
GGAGGGGGCGAGCCCGGCCCACCCGCCGCGCGGGCACCCACCCAGCTTAGGTGCGAGGCCGAGCTTCGGGGCGCTGCTCCGGCCCCCACTTCGGGGGCCCCCACCCCCGCACCGGGACTGGCTGCGTGCGCTGGCAGCTGCCAATCATCGCCCCGCCCGCCCGTCACTCAGCGGCTGAGATGCCACCCCTCACCTCCCCCTGCGCTCCGTCCCGCGTTTTCCGGCTTTGGTATTTGCTGCTTACCGCGAGCCCCGGGCAGGTGGAGGGGGACGGGGGGGCGGGGGAAGGGGGGGGGAGGAAGGCCAGAGGCGGTGACATGAGCCAGCTTTAACCCGGTCCTTGCCACGGGGGTTTAGAAATGCAATTGGATTTGGCTAAGGGGCACAGGAAGGGAAACATACATGCCCAGGAAGGAAAGATCTGAATGCAGGGAGCGCGGAGCTAGACCTAGAGTTCTCTCCATCAGTTCTCAGAAGGGGCCCAGTTGGGGCCCTGGTGGAACCGGGCTGCATGTGCAGTTTAGAACCCCTCGGCTTGTGGGAGATCCTCCATGCTAGAGGCTCAGAGTCTTTCAGAAGCTAGAAGCAGCCTCTTAGGGCAGATGAAGCAGATGAGGAAAAAGAAGTCAGTGTCAAGGGGAAAGAGTAGAGACCTTCTTGGGGTCCCTCTTGGATTTTCCCCTCTTCTGCCAAGATCCCTATGGACTCTTGTGGTGTTTTTTTAAATTATTATTATTATTAAATATTGCAAGTCCTGGGACTTGAACTCAAGACCTGGGCACTGTCCCTGAGCTTCTTTTGCTCAAGGCTAGCACTCTACCACTTGAGCCACAGTGCCACTCTAGCTTTTTCTGTTTATATAGTACTGAGGAATCGAACCCAGGGCTTCATGCATGCTAGGCAAGCATTCTACTACTAAGCTACATTCCCAGCCCTCTTGGGGTGTTCTTACATCTTCATTGGAGTGGGATCCTGGTTGAGTTCTCAGATCTAATTCCTAGTCATGGCCTAGGCTCATCTTTCTGAAGTCCACCTTTGACCATAGCACGTACGATCCCCTGAAGTATGAAATGGCTGCCTGATACCTTAGCTTGCCGTGATTTTCCTGCACCCCATCTCTGTCTCATTCACTGTTTTTCCTTCAGTGCAATTTCACTCTGAGAACTGGCATCAGGTCTGTATGGCATCATCTAGATTGGCTCCTCCTGCTCATGGACTTCAAATCCTGAGACTCCTAAAGTTTCCTTGCCTTCTAGGAGAACTTCCGGCCCACAGTGGCCTCTGTCCCAGACGTGTGGTTCAGTCTGTGTCTTGAATCTGACTGTGACTGTCCTCCATGCTTTTGCTCAGGTTGTACCCACTGCCTGTGGAAAGAAAACCCGCTCATCATCCTCTTCACAACCCAGCTCCGGAACCACCTCCTCCATGTCACCTTCCCTCATACTCCAGTTCAAGAGCTCTCTCCTCCTTGGGTCCCACGATGACTTCCTGGGCTTCTCTTGGGGCACCCCTTCTTTCACACTCTAACAGTAGCCGTGTCTCATTTGATTCTCACCACTACCCTGGGTGATAAATATGATCGCTTCCTCCATGCTACAGAGGAATGTGAGGCGATGTCATTGGAGTGATTTATGTACCTAGGTTGGCTTGAGCAGTCAGTGATAGGGCCAGGCTTTAAATCCAGACCTTTGGGTACCAGATCTCATGTCCTTTTCCATCCACCATTTGGCAGCCATGACAGCGTTTGCTTGCTTCTCTCTCATTCATCTGTAAAATCCCAAAGGTCTGCTTCAATTCAGCCTCCCTCCTTCCACTGACCACCATTGCCTGAATGGAATTCAGCTTTCCTAGGCACAGTTTCTCCTTCAAAGCTAAGTCCCCACTACTAGGGGTGGGAGGCTGGGTGCTTAAGAGTCCCCGCTCTCCACCCTAGTTACCCTGGGACTGTCCTAAGATTCTTGGCTTTTATTTCCAAGCATCCTGGCCCTGAGTAGCCTCCTACACCATGAATTATGGTAGTTCTATCTGGATTTGACATCCGTTCACCAGCTGCTTAGCTGCTGGGTTCCCAGGTTGGGTTTTTGTTTAGTTCTTCCCTGTGGAGCTCTCCTCTCAGTCCTTTTAAAACTGAAGCTTCATTCCTCCATGCTCACCCCTCCCTGCTCAGAGCCAGCTGCTGATTGCTTATCTTTTTCACTGTGGCTCTTTTCGTCTTCCAAGAAGAAGGGGGAGAAAAAGAGACACCCCCCTCCCCGCATCTCTGCTGCCCTCCCCACCTCTGCAGCTGTAGCACACTCCTGTCTCCAGCCCATGGGCTTAGAAAACAATCACTTATGTCTTTGAAAGGTTTAGTGCATTACTGATCTGGTACTAAGAGGTTTACCTACAGGCTTTCATTGGTACCTCGTAGCTACTTTAGCGGGGTGGTTACCATTTTCCAGAGGAGGACACTGAGATGAGGAGGATTGGAGTAATCCGCTGAGATCACACAAGCCAGTGCAGCACGGATAGACCTCAGAGCCCTCTCAACTGCCATTCTGCTGGCCAAGCAACCCAGGGTTTTCTTGGAACTCTTTGTAGTTTGACTCAGGAAGACCCGAGGGGTACCTGCTACCTAATTCAGAAAAGTGCACAGTTGGGCTCAGGTGGGTCATGTGATCTTTCTGGGCTTGGAACCACAGCTCTCCCTGTTGCAGGCTTCCTCCCAGTCCTGCCTCCCCCACACCCCCTCTGTTTCCAGAGCTTTGTTTTCCAGGTGTAACAAAGGGTTTGTTGTGGCAATCTGAGCAGGGTGACTTGGCACCATAAAAGCTATCACATGTGCTGTTGGCATAGAAGGCTGCCAGGCTAACAGTGGAGTGTGGAGCCTCCAGCTTCACTGCGGGGGATGCACTGGGCCCTTCTAGAGGCAGTGGCATATAGCCCACAGAGGTGGTAGTATTACCTGTGTAGCCTAGGGGAGGGGAGACAGCCTGGGATGGGCTGCAATCCCTAGGGGGACCACCCTGGAGCCAAGGCTGCTCTAGGAAACCCAGTGCTCAGGGATCTCAGGCAGCCATCTAGAGTGGGGGAAGGAGGAGCAGGGGAGCCAAAAAGAGGCCCATGTTCATAGATAGCTTTGACCCTTAGTTGTGTGACCTTGGTCAGTCATTTTACCTGAGTTTTTCCTTGTCTTTCTTTGTCTCTGTCTTTTTTTTCTCTCTCTCTCTTCCTTTTTGGAAGTGCAGAGAGTCAAACCAAGGGCTCTGAACATGCTAGATGAGAGCTCTACCACTAAGCTCCACCCACCCCAGCCCCCAGCCTGCATCTCACATTCTTCACCTGTAAAATTATCCTTCCCTTGGGATTATTTCTGTTCCTAATTGGGGTATGCAAAGGTCTCTCTCCAATGCCTGGTACAAAACAGTGCTCCATTCCATCCAAGAGCTGTGTCTCTTTGGAGCACTATTAGCACAAGATGGAAGAGGATGCTTTCTCATTTTTCTTTTCTGCTTTCTTTCTTTCTCTCTCTCTCTCTCTTTCTCTCATTCTTTTTTCTTTTTTTACTTTAATACTGGTACCAGACCTTGAACTCAGGGCTTGGGTGCTGTCCCTGAGTTCTTTTTTGCTTTAGGTGAGCACTCTATCACTTCAGTCATAGATTTACACCCAGCTTTTTTGGGGGGGAGGGGGAAAGGGGACAGGTGGTTTGTTGGAGATAAAAGTCTTATGTATTGCCCTGCTCAGGCTGGCTTTGAACCACTATCCTAGATCTCAGCCGCCTGAGTAGCTAGGATTACTGGTGTAGAGCCACTGACACCTGGCTGTCCCTTAACTTTTTTGCTCAAGGCTAGCACTTTACCACTTGAGCTGCAGCTCCACTTCTGGCTTTTTGGTGGTTAACTGAGATAAAAATCTCATGGAAGCCAGGTGTCTGTGGCTCACACCTGTAATCCTAGCTACTCAGGAGGCTGAGATCTGAGGATTGTGGTTCAAAGCCATCCCAGGCAGGAAAGTCTGAGAGACTCTTATCTCCAATTAACCACCAGAAAACCAGAAGTGGTGCTGTGGCTGAAGTGGTAGAGTGCTTGAACTGAAGAGCACAGGGACAGTGCCCAGGCCCAGAGTTCAAGTCCCATAGCAAAAAAAAAAAAAAAAAAGGAAAAAAAGAATCTCATGGACTTTTCTGCCCAGGCTGGCTTCAAACTGGGATTCTTACTGGCATGAGCCACTGGCACCTGACTCTCTCCCACTAATTCAGCTCTCATACCACCTCTCTCCATTGCTCCACCCCATACCTCACAGTACTATAGCGGGGGTCTCTCAGTTTCCTGCCCTGTCATTCTGTCCAGGCCCCTCCAGTCCAAATGGATCTGTCCAGTTGCTCCCCAGATCTCACATCTACCCATCACCTCTCATTTATTTTCTCTCCTTGTGGCACCCACGGTCTCCCCCCTACTGTCTCTTTGTCTTCTATAAATATCTTCAGTCAATATTCTCTTCCCAAAAGCAGCCCCAAACTGTTCTTGAATTTGCCTAGATTTCCCTCTGTTCCCAGAGCACTGAGTTCCATCAGTGAGTGCACCTCTATCCTTGGCCTGTCCCTTTTGTCCTCTCCTCTGTCACCTTGACCCCCCCACCCTCACCCCTGATCCATGGTTCCTGCCAAGGTCACTGGTGACCTTGTTCCTTTGTCTTCTCATCTTCCCCAACCTCTTACATGGTATCAGGCTACCCCAGTTGGCCTGAAAGCTGCCTGCTCCATCATTTCTTTCCTACTGTTCCTTTCCTCTGCTTTGTGTTGATTTCCTTTCTCCCATCCTTACTGGTCATCTTCCCTTCTTCCTCCATCTGCAGGCCAAGCCTCTAACATTGGGATTGCTGATGGCTTCCTGACTTCAGTTGGGAGCCCTTTTTCCCTGGTCTTTGTATTTTATTCTGATACTTCCCCCAGGCAGCTCCAGTGCCAGATGCATTCAGCTCAACACTGCTGCTTCTCTCCAAATCTATTCTTCCTGCCACAATCCCTCTCTCTGGGATGGTTTTCCCCAACCAACCCAGGGCTCCGGGGGCAACACCTAACAGGTCCTCCTGGGCTCTGTGCTGGCTCTTGAATCCCATAGCCAATTTGATGTGAGAGCCTGGTGACAATTCTTCTGGTCACCTGTGGCATCAGCTAATGGGCTCGAACCCCCTGCCGAGCTGGCAGATGAATATTTACTCTGTGGCTCCCCAGGACCTTTATTAGATCTGTGGAAGGACCATATTCTTTATCAGCACCAGCATGAGAGGAAGACAAGCTGGGTGCAAAATTGAAAGAAGTAGTCCTTGTCGGGGTGGAACAAGTGGGGTTTCTAATTAAATTTGGTAAGTAGTGTGTGTGCGTGCGTGCATGCGTGTGTGGGCACGTGCGTGTGCACGCATGCTCCTACTGGGGCTTGAACTCAAGCCTAACACTCTTACTTTGCTTTTTCACTCAAGGATAGTGCTCTGTCCTCTACTTCTAGCTTTTTGCTAGTTAACTCCAGATAAAAGAATCTCATAGGGGCTGGGAAGGTGGCTCAGTGGTAGAGTGCTTGCCTTGCATGCTTGAGGCCCTGGGTTCGATTCCTCAGCACCACATAAGCAGGAAAAGACAGGTGCTATGGCTCAAGTAGTAGAGTGTTATTCTTGAGCTGAAGAGCTGAGGGACAGCCCCCGGGAAAAAAACAATAAGCCTCATATTTTCCTGCCCAGGCTGGCTTTGAACTGTGATCCTCAGATCTCAGCCTCCTGAATAGTTAAGATTATAGGCATGAGCCACTAGTACCCAGTCCTGTTTCTTTTCTTTTTTTTTTGGTCGGTTGTGGGCCTTGAACTCTGGGCCTGGGCGCTGTCCCTTAGCTCTTCAGCTCAAGGCTAGCGCTCTACCACTTGAGCTACAGTGCCACTTCTGGTTTTCTGGTGGTTTATTGGAGATAAGAGTTTCACGAACTTTCTTGCCTGGGCTGGCTTTGAACCTCGATCCTCAGATCTCAGCCTCCTGAGTAGCTAGGATTATAGGCTTGTTTCGTTTCTTAAGGCTAGTTACTCTACCACTTGGGCTCAGAGCCTCTTTTAGCTTTTTCTGAGTAGTTTATTGAAGATAAGAGTCTCAATACTTTCCTGCTCTGGCTGGCTTCAACTGTCATCCTTAGCTATAGTGCATACCTAGGATTACAGGGATGAGTTATCAGTAACCAGCTTCATCCCTCTTTTTTGGTGAACTCAAAATCAACGAATTTGGAACCTTAAACACATCTGCAGAATGTCTTACTTTTTATTTTTTGTTTTGTGAGATGGTATAGCCCAGGCGAGGCTAGAATTCATTATGTAGCCAGAGCTGGTCCAGAACATCCGATCTTCCTGTTCTGAAGAAGTACTAAGGTAATGGGTGTAAGCTACCACACCAGCAACAACTCTACTTTTGTCCTTAGAAGTGGACAAACTCGCCAGGCGCTGGTGGCTCACGCCTGTAATCCTAGCTACTCAGGAGGCTGAGATCTGAGGATCACGGTTCAAAGCCAGCCCGGGCAGGAGAGACCTTGAGACTTCTATCTCCAATAAACGACCAGAAAACCGGAAGTGGTGCTGTAGCTCAAGTGGTAGAGCGCTCGCCTTGAGCTGAAGAGCTGAGGGACAGTGCCCAGGCCCAGAGTTCAAGCCCCATGACCGACAAAAAAAAAAAAGAAGTGCATAAACTCTAGGAGAGATAAACAGGGTGTGTACAGTGGAGGGTGGGAATTTCAGAGGCCATATAAAAACCTTGACTGCCACACAACAGTTTAGCAAATGACAATGCCAATACTCAAATACAGCCTTGTGTTTGTTTTTGAGATGGGGGGGGGGATCTCAATATGATGCATAAGCTGGCTACACACCCCTGGACTCAAGGGATCTTCCTCCGCCTCCTGATTAGCTGGGTCTTTGGTGGCCTCACCACATCAGCCACACTTTGATCTGAAGTGTGTGCCTTAAGGCAGAAGAGGAAAAGGAGACTAACGCTAAGAAATTGACAGATTTTAGGAGGGCTAAGTCCAGCAGAACATAGGAAATGCTGAACACAGTACCTGGCTCACAGTTGGAGTCTTGGAAGACCAAGACCCTGGCTTATAGAGCTTTCCGCTTCCATGCACAGCAACACTAGAGGTGAGGGATGGCCTAGAGGTAGGGGAATCCAGCAGATTTCTTGGCCTCCTTTGTGCTCTGTGCAGGGCTGGACGAGGGAGCCCAGCCAATACACCTTCCCATTCTACCCCTCACTAGAACATAAAAGATGCGTACCCTCCTCCCTTCCCTGTTCCTCCCTCCCACCATCCCTGCACCATGAAGAAAGGAACAAAGTCAGGAATTGATGCTGCATTTTTTTTTTTTTTAAATTTTGCCTTCTTAAAGCATGTGCTGAGCTAGTGGAAGGGAGCGGTCTGGCAATTAAAAAGGCCCAGCAACTTGGGCAGCAGTGGCAGGAAAGGCCAGGAGAGGGTCTGTGTGTGTATGTGTGTAGGGGTGATGCCCTCTGTGCCAGGCCAGGGAAGAGCAAAGCCCGCACTGACTTCGTAAAATATAAAACAAGGGAAGGAGACGGTGGGAAGAAGATTTGTAAAATACAATATCTTAGGGGGTTGGCAATAATAAAAAATAAGGTTCATTATTTACAAACAATTTCTGTTCTTGGTCTCTGTACAGTGGGAGGTGGGATGGGGTGTGTGCATGTGTGTGTGTGTGTGTGTGTGTGTGTGTGTGTGTGTGTGTATGAGGAGGAGCAGGGGGCTGTGGTGGTGGGAGTTTAATGGGGGGGGTACCAGTGAGTGGTTTATCTGAGGACGGATGGTTGTAGGATGGGGGAGGGGGGAACAGAGTGGTTAGCCCAAGGGAACAGTCCAAATACTGGGGGCACATAGAGGCCCCAGCCGCCATATGGGCTGGGGAGGGTTGGGGAGAAGCAGAGCCCTTCTCCTGGAGTAGGAAGCCCCAGGGCAGGGGTACAAGCTGGATTGGGGTCAGTGAGCCAGAGAACGTCTCTTCTGGGTGCCAAGGGGTCCGTCCTGTGTCCTGAGTCTTGGATCAGCCTAGGAGAGTTTGATGGTGGTGTTGGGGCCCAGATCCCTGGAGAGAGAAGACAGGATGAGTTTGACCAGAGCAAGCCCTCTCTTTCTGCAGGTGATCTGCAGCTGAACTAGACCCAGGGAGGACTGGGGCCTGGGAGCTCAGGGTGACAGGGGTCAGGGGGAGCCCTGGATCACGCTCACCTGTCTTGGAACCACTCCTTGGTGTGGGAGAAGTTGGGACTGGTGCCATTGCCGCTGTCCTTTGGCCAGGCCTCACTCAGGTACTTTGTGGTCTCGTGGGTGCTGTCCGGGTGGTCATGCTGCAGGTGGTCCTGGGGCCGCTGCTCTGCTGGCTCCCCTGGCTTGATCTCCCAGCCTTCTGGGGGTTCCACAGGCAGCAGGGCTCCATGGCCTTCTTCCCAGGAGCCCACCCCATCGTCATAGAACAGGAGGTTTCGGGAGGGCACTGGGGAGGAGAGGCAGGGTGAGCCCCAGGTACCCCTCAAGTGTGCCCCCTCTCCTCAGTCTGGCCAGTCATGGCCCAGTAGTGAAGGACACAGGCTCTGAGATCTTACAGGTCTGGATCTGAGCCCCAGCTCTATCCCTTTTTGGCTGTGTAACCTCAGGCTAGTCATATATTTTGCTTTGATCTTTTTGAGCCTCAGTTTTGCTGATCTGTCAAATGGCGATATTGGGACCATATAGGGGAAGTGACTGAAACTGTGGTTAGTAAAAGGGCTAGCTCAGAAAATGTTTTGGGCACAGAGAACTGGGTTCTAATCCCACCCCTACTGTTTACTTTCTGGGGGACCTGGAGTCTTCCCCATTCTAGGTTCTAGTTTGTCCTTTGGAGAAATCAAGAAAATAAACATTTAATCTGGGTGCTGGTGGTTCATACCTGTAATCCTAGCTATTCAGGAGGCTGAGATTTGAGAATTACTGTTTAAAACCAGCCTGGGCAGGAAAGTTCATAAGTATTTTTTTCTCTAATTAACCACCCCCCAAAAAGTCAGAAGTGGAGCTATGGCTCAAGTGGTAGAAGATCAACCCTGAGCAAAATACAGACAGTAAAGACAGCACCCAGGCCCTGAGTTCAAGTACTTTTACCAACACACACACACACACACACACACACACACACACACACACACAGAGATAAAAATTTGTTGGGCACTTGCCATGTGTCAAGCATTTATATAAGGCTCATAAATCCACATCAAATTAGTAATTTTTTTTTTCCAGAGCTGAGGACCGAACTCAGGGCCTTGCGCTTGGTAGGCAGGCATTTTTCTGCTGAGCTAAACCCCCAGCCCCAGTAAAATTTTACAGAACTTCAATGAGATTTCTTTTGCGGGGAGGGGAGACAGTACTAGTTTGAGCTCAGGGCCTTGTCATTACTAGGCTGTTGTTTTACCACTTATCAGCTCTTTTTGCTTTTGAGTCATTTTTTGAATAGGATCTCATTTTTATGCCTGGGCTGGCTTAGTAGCCAGTGACCCCCCAGGATGACCCCCAGTGACGCCCCCTACAGACCACCTGTAGGATGACCACCCAGACAATTCTATTAATGCTTCCTTCCTGTTTATATTTTGCAAAGCTGGGATGATGGGTACACACAACCCTTTCTAGCATTTTATGGGTTGGGATGAAGTCTTGCTAACTGGCAAGGCTGGTCTCCAACCATGATCCTCCTGATCTCAGCCTCCTGAGTAGCTAAGATTACAGATGTGAACCACCATGCCCAGCTGGTAATTCTTTAGCTCTGCTTCCCAGAGCAGGTAGTCAAGGCTCCAGGATGAGTTGTTCTGTACTAGTCCTTGCAGAAACCCAGGACTTCCCAGCTCTGGGATCTGCCGTAGGCTTCCACCCACCCTCTCCATCCATCCTCCATGATCTAAAAGTTTGTCTGGAAGGTCTTCCTGATATTGTGCAAGGCACCAGCTCCGGAAATCAGCCTGCTGATTTCCAGAGTGCTCCCCTTCCTCAGCCATGCCCACCTCTTGGCCCTGCCTAGACACCAGCCTGAGGGGCTACATTCACTGCAGGCTCCTTCCTGCTCCACTTCCTCTCACTGGCTCTGTCCTTCAGCCCTACGCCATGGCAGCCATCTCCTCTCTCATGGGTTCTTTAGGTTTGGAAGAGCAGCTATGTGGCCTTGATCCCTGCTGCCCCCCCCCCCAGCAGCCATCCCCCTCTCCTTCAAGGCTTCTCATCCTTAACCCCCTCCTCCTTCCCCCTTCTTCCCTTCCTCTTCCTCCCTGGTTTACTTTCTCCCTTCCAGGCCCTCAGGGTCTGGCTCATCCTCCATGCACTCTTCATCCTTCTAGAAACCCCACCCTGTTTTCCTCTCTGTCTGAACCTCCCATCTGTTTCCTCTTCCTCCTCCTCCTGTCATGCTTCATACGTGCTCCTAGAAAATGATAGATAGCCTGGAAGTTCTTCTATAGGTCTAACTGAAGTATCCTTTGCCTATTGTTGCTACCCTGGCTCTCCCTTTACCACAGATGTAATGGGGCTTTTCTTTCTTGTTGGGATCTTCCAGAAGGGAGGGAGTGCGCTCCCTTAGTTCGTGCCAGCTTTTCTCTGTTCCCACACAATCATATTTAGGAAGGGCTGCCCCTGTTTTCCAGAAATTCAAGCTTAGAGAGCTTAAGATGCATGCCCAGGGTCACACAGCAAATGGCAGCGCTAGCTGAGACAATCTAAAGCTCCATGTTCGGAACCACTGGATCTCATAGTACTACACCGGGAGAGCAAGTATCTGAACCCCCACCATGACCACCCCTCCTTTGCCAGGGGTCCCCTTCCTGTAGGTGCTGAGTACTGCCTCAGAGTTTTTCTAGTGTGGTGGTGGTGGTGGTGGTGGTGTGTATGTATGTGTGTGTTGGTACTGGGGCTTGAACTCAGGGCTTCACTCTTTCCCTTAGCTTTTTCTGCTCAAGGCTGGCATTCTACCACTTGAGCCATACCTCCAAGTCTAGCTTTTTTTGCTGTCTAATTGGTGATAAGAGTCTCACAGATTATTCTGCCTGAGCTGGCTTGAAACCATAATCCTCATATCTCAGCCTTCTGATTAGTTAGGAATACAGATGTGAGCCACCAGCGACCTCAGAATCCTTCCTTCCTTCCTTCCTCCCTTCCTTCCTTCCTTCCTGTCAATTGTAGGTCTTCAATTTGAGGCCTGGACCCTGTCCCTGAGCTCTTTTGCTCAAGGCTAGCACTCTACCACTTTGAGCTACAGTGCCACTTCCTGTGTTCTGGTGGTTAACTGGAGATAAGAATCTCACAGGGACTTTTCTGCTGGGGCAGGCTTTGAACCGTGATGCTCAGATCTCAGCCTCCTGAGTAGCTAGGATTACAGGTGTGAGCCACCAGCACCTGGCTCAGAAGCTTTCTTCGCACAGTGCTTCAGATAGCTACCATTTTACTGGAAATGGTGTTGAGTTGAAACTCATTTGCTGTCCCAGTAGTGAACTATTCATGCTGCTGAGTGAATGCATATAACCACTGCCATAATCATCTGTGTAGGTCTGATCTAGAGCATTCTTTTTAGTACATAAGCCCACCTCCTCCCAGTGATTTCTGAAGCTCTTGGAGAGGTGGAGCAGGGAGCAGGAGCCTTGTGTCCTGGTCCCAAATCTACCATTAACATTGAACAAATCACAGTCTCATCAACAAAATGAGGAGATGGGAGAGGATGAGGCCAACTCCGAACATGGCTTCTGCCCAGAAGCTGGAGGTACTCACTCTGACTGGCTGTGTAGACACTGTCAGTGGCAATGGGGTCTTCCTTCACAGTCTGCGAGCCAGAGGAGAACTCAGGGAGGTAAGGCACAAGGGAGCCCAACACCAAAACGAAGCACAGAGCTGCCACCTGGTAGTGGACAGACTGGCCATTAGAAGTGGGACAGGGAGGGGCTGCCTGGCTGGCGAGTTCCCCCACTTCTTCTCCCACAGCAGCTTCAAGAGATCTGGCCTCAGGGGAGCAGGTGGAGGCTGCACAAGCCACCCCACTGGACTAGAGAGGGCGCCAGAGTACCAAGGAGAGGTTATTATCTACTGGGTGAAGGAGTCAGGAAAGGAAGAACCCGGTTGGGGAGATATGGGGATCACAGCTAGGATCTAGGAGGGGGGGCGTAGCCTCAGAAGGGAGAAAGGAGAGACTGAGAGCTGGGGAGCCCCAAGTAGGTCTCATCCCTTAGGATTTTAGAGGCCAGCTGTGCTCAGCCAGAAGGGAAGAGGAGAGAAGCAGAGGCCTGAGCCATACTCTGGGTGTCTAGGGATTAGCTCAGGATTATCCAGAAAGAACGATGCATATCCAGACCTCCCTGCATCTCCCCTGGTCCATCAGGCCTGCAGAAGCCACCTCCCTATGGGACCTACCTCTGGCTGGGGTCATCAGGGGTCAACCTGCACACCCAGTATAGGAAATGTTGTAGGGCCTTGTGTTGTATAATGAAGAAGGCCGAAATCTTTGAAGGCCAGAGCACCACAATCCACCAAAGCTTAGCCCGCCTTCCTAGAAAACCAGCCTAGGAAAGAGCTGTCCTTCCATGGGCTTGTGCTTGGGGGAATGGCACCTACCATGAGGCAGGTTCCAGTCTGGGTGGCAGCCATCTTGTAAGGTCTGGAGATCTTGCTGGTGACCAGAGTCTGGAGTTTCTGCAGCTGCTGGAGCAGGGTCCTAAGGAGGGCGCAGTGGTCACTGAGGAGACTCCAACCTAGCAGCCATCTCTGCCTCCTGGGGCTCTTTCCCAGGATGGGGATCCTGGATAGCTCCTGACTTGGCCTCTATGCCAGTTCCCCATTCATTCAGTCAAGACAGAAAAGGTCACCTCCCGCTTGGCGGCTCTCTAGTAAGGCTGAGGCATCTGTGGCTTGCCTGAGAGTGGATAGCTTGGTTACTCTGTGGGAGCTCAGAGGTGCCCTGGGATACAACGTAGCCAAGGAAGACGCAATGGGGGCGGGGGCGGGGGACTGGCCCCAACTCAGGGAAGATATCCACCACAGCCATATTGACTTTCCCTCCTTTGCAGTCCACAGCATTCTTAGCTCACATGGGCAAGCCTAGCCCAGTGTCTGGTAATTCCACCAGTAAATGGCACTTCTTGTTTATGTTAATTTTATTGCTGTTATCACAACACTTGTAACCATCGTTTATTTGCCTGTCAGTCTCCATTGCTAATTGTGGGCTCCCTGAGGGCAAAGACTGGGTCTCACCCAACACTGGAATCCTCTGGGTAAACACACACAGAGTTTTGTTTTTTAAAGTATCATTGCTCTCTTGCATCTAGCAGGCTGGTGCAGTTCCAAGAGTGAACAGCAGGTGGCGAAATAGCTCCAATGGTTCTATTGGGGCAAGAGGTAGAGAGGTGAGGTGTGAGGGCTCCTCTCTCCTGCCCAGCTGGCGGTAGAGGAAGGGGGGATTTTCCAGGCCAGTTAGAGGAGTGGCTGGATCCCACTGAGAAGCTATGGCACAAAAAGGAAGAAAAGAAGAGAGTCTGGACTTTTACTGTATGCTAGGCTGTCTTCTTACTGTGATTATTCTCAGAAAAATATTATTCCAGACCTACCCTGAACTCATGGCTGGGCACTATTAAGAATTTAGAGTGAGGTTCAGGTGTCTCACACCTGTAATCCTAGATACTCAGGAGGCTAAGTTCTGAGGATCTTGGTTCAAAGCCAGCCCAAGCAAAAAAGTCTGTGAGACTCTTATCTCCAATTAGCCACCAGGTAGTAGAGCTCAGGTAGCTCAGGAAGTAGAGCATTAGCCTTGAGCAAACAAAGCTCAGGGACAGTGCCCAGGCTCTTCAAGTCCAGAACCAGGGACCAAAACCAAAACAAAACAAAAAAAAGAATTTAGAACAGGCGCTGGAGGCCTGGCTCTGGTGGCAGAGTACCTGGCTAATAAGCTGGAGGGTTTTAGTTCAAGCCCTAGTACCATTAGGAAAAAGAATAAAGAAAACGTTGGAATAATTATAAAAAAGGGAAAAGAAATAAATACGGATTTAGCATTCTAAAATCTCCAGCATTGTGCTAGGCCCTTTAATTGCACCACTTCAGAACTGAACCTATGAATAAAGCTTCTAACAGCCTCTATTGACAAAAAAATAAAAAAAAAATTGGAGCCTAGCGGTCTCACAACCTCCTAAAATCACAAAAATGGAAGAATGGGACAAGAACCTAGAGCTGTGACTTGATGCTACATGCCAGGTACTATACTAGTGTTTCTTTTTAAATTCTTTCTTTCTTCCTTCCCTCCTTCTCTCTCTTCCATTTTTGTTTTGAGACAGGCACAAGATCATTCTGTGGCCCAGGCTGTCCTGGATTTCATGATCTGCCTGCCTCTCTGGTCAATTGACACTAACATTCTGACACTAAGTTTCTCAAACTTAACTGTGCATGTAAACCCACTCAAGGTTCTTGTTCAAATGCAGCATCTGATCCAGAAAGACTGGGGAGAGTCATGAAATTCTGTATTTCTTACAAGTTTCCAGACAGAACTGATGGGGAGAAGTGGCCCTGAGTAGCTTTGAGTGGTCCTGTCCATAATCCTAGCTACTCAGGAAGGTGAGAGCCGAGGATCTCAGTTCAAAGCCAGCAAGGGCAAATCTGAGAGACTCTTCTCTCCAATTAAACAGAAAGAAAACTTAAAAGTTGGACTGGAGGCGTGGTTCAAGTGGTCCTGTACTAGCTAAGAGAAAAAAAAGCAAGCAAGAGCTTGAGACCCTGAGTTCAAGCCAAGATACTGGTACACACAGACACACAGACACACACAGATTTTACGCCTTAGGAAGCAGTGGGTTACCTGCAGACTTGTTAAAACAGATTGTTGGGACCTCCCCAAGGGTTTTCTCAATAGACTCTGCTCAAGGTCTGAGAACAAACATTCCTAGGGGATGCTGATGTGCGTGTGTGTGTGTGTGTGTGTGTGTGTGTGCGCGCGCGCGTGCGCACAAAGGGGCGTCTATGGACCACACCTGGGGAATTTCTGCTCTATATCATTTCACCCAAGCATCACACTACAGGTGTGCAGTGTCTTGGGCAGGCGATGAAGTCTGGGAAGGCATGGAGAGCTAGGACGTAGGAGGCTCTGGGCTACAGGGTTTGTTTTGGGGGTATCCTGCTGAACTTCTCCTGCCTCCCAGCTCCTAAAGTTGGGCAGAGCCAGAGGGCGGGCTACGGTGAGCCAGGGTACAAGGAGGGCACTCATGTTGCCACTCACCTGTTGGCATTCTCCAGCGTCTCCACCTTCTTCCACAGCTCATTGTTTTCTGATGTAAATGTCTCCACCCTGGAGAGGCCAAACAGGTGTGGGTGGGGGGTCAGAGTTCAAGTGCTGCTCCTTGGCCCCACCAATCATGATTCTACTCCCTTTACCCCCATTCCCTGTGTCTAGTGCCCCATGAGAGAGGGTTAGGTCCAGGCTCCACCCCTTCCAGGACGCTTACTTCTTTTCTAGACACTCCACGTACTCTTTCTTCTTACGCCGGCTTTCCTGGGCAGAAATCTAGATGGGAAGGTCCAAAATGGGGGTTACTATCGCCACATATCCACTTCCTGCTCCCCTCCAGTTTCACCTCCCCCACCCCAACCCATCAGAAAATCCTTCAAAGCCCCAGGGTAGGGAGGGGTGTTTCAGGCTTTACCTTGTTCTTGATTTTCCTCCGGACTCTCTTCAAGGCCTTCTCCTCTGCTTTGGTGAGGGGCAGCTTGGTGGGGATGGGGTAACCCTCGGCGATCAGGGTCCGTTTCTCCTCCTCGGTCAGGAGCAGTGGCCCCGATGTCCCCTGCAATTTCTGTAGGAAGCAGGATAGTCCTGGGTTCAGATTTAAGCTGTGTCCTGTACGATTTGTGCACTGTAACTCCCTGAGCCTTACTTAGATTCTTCCTGAGGGTGGGGGGAGGGTATGTGTGTGCCCTGGAGTTCAATCTGGTAACACAGTAGCAACTGCTAAAATGGGGCTTGAATACAGGGACACACTGAGGGCATTGTTGGGGAGGGTGCCCTGGATACTGTCCTAGAATTCTCAAAGCTCATATGTCCCTAAACAGCACCTTTCTAGGCCCCATCCCCAAGGCTCAGGGGCCTGTGCTTTGTTGTCCTCTGACTATAAACTTTGGCAGCAGCCTGGGTAATCCCTCTAAAGCCCAGGCATATCAAGTTCCAATCCTGGTGCTGGGGACCGTCTAAGCTTTGGGGATCTCCTGGGGCCTTGTCTTTATACTTTCCAGGGAGGCAACTCCCTAAACTCTGGTGGGAAGAGGAGGGAGTGAGGATCAGCCTTGGAGCTCCCTAACCCTCCCCACGATCAGTACAGTAGAGGGATTTCCTCAACAGCTCCGGATTAGGATCAGCCCACCCCCAGCTCCTTACATGAGGGGCAGTGAGGAGCGGGGAGGTGGAGATGGCCGTGGAGGAGCGGGCCATGGGCCGGACAGGGCTGGAGGGGGGCAGAGAGCGGGGACTCTGGGAGCCATCGCTGTCACTGCCGTGGCTGCTGGGGGGCGTCGGAGGCATCTGTACCAGGTCTTCTGGGAAGAGAAGGGGACAGGTTAGAGCAGGGTTGTGTCCCCGCTCTAACATTGTGACAGGGTGAGTTCAGCGGGGGCCCCTAGGCTCCTTACACCGCCACGGGGCTGTGCGGGGTGGGGGAGGGGAGCAGACACCACAGACAAAGGATGGCTCAGCTCTGAGAGCAATGGGCCAGCTCTTGTCCTTTTGTCCTTCATGTGGGTACCCCAATGGTTTCTCCCCCACCTCTAGCTTCACAGGATTTGGGGCTTTTAAGTCCCAGCTATGTAAGCACTGAAGTCAAGTTCTTTTTTTTTTTTTTTGTACAAGTACTGTGGCTTGAACTCAGGGACTAGGTGCTATTCTTTAGCTTCTTCACACTAGACTAGCACACGATCCCTTGAACCATATCTCCACTGATGGCTTTTTTTGAGGGGGGGCTGGTTAATTGGAGATAAGGGTCTCATAGTTTTGTCTGGCTGGCTGTCTGGGCTGGTTTTGAACCACAATCCTCAGATCTCAGTCTCTTGTGCAGCTAAGATTACAGCCAAGAGCCACCGGCACTGAGAGGTAATTAGGGTCTTAAAGCAGACCCACGGGGCTCAGGCTGAGGAAGCAGCAATCTCTCCTTTCCTTCCACCTTGAAATAGGGAGCCATAACCACTCAGGGTTTCCGTATCCCGTGTTAGGGAAGAGCAGGCGCTGGGATTTCAGCAAAGCAGGATGGAGGGATGCCATCTTCCACCATGGCATTGGCAGGAAGATTGCCACTCTGCGGGTATATGGAAGAGGTGCCTGGAGTCCAGGCTCAACCGAGGACCCGGAGCTCAGACACTGGGAGGCCCGCTAGATTGGAAAGCTTCCCTTATCGGTTCCCTTTACGGCCAACTCCAAATAACTCTTGTGTCTCCTTCTCTTGTCTGGTCTGCAAATGAGCTCACAAAACTACCCTGGGTTGCTGCTGTGTAATTAATTGGTGGTTTGCCCGTGATGATCCTGGAAACTCTTTAGTCTACTGTCCTTCTGTTTTCTTAGTGCCTCAGACTAGATGATGCTGTCCAGTAGGTTCTAGTTTGATGATGAATAGGTGATTAGATGGGTGGACAGATGGATGATCTAGATGGATAATGGATGGATGGATGAGTGGGTAGATGATGGATGGTTGGTTGGATGGCTAAACAGTGGATGACGGATGGATAATGGACGACTATTGAGTGGGCTTCAGCTAATGAACGGACATCAGGAGGGTGAGAGAATGTAGATACAGTAATGGTAGTCACAGATGCAGTAAGGGGGCACTCGATACAGAAGAGGGAGCATGAGTGGATGGAAAGTAGGTGGGGGAGGATGTCTGGTTCAGAAGTCAGGACTCTGAAGGACACTGGTGGGCTAGACCAATAGTGGAGGAGAAAAGAGCCTTGCACCCACTCACCTGGTGTCACTTTAAGGAACTGGTTCACCTCCTGGGGCTCTGCTTTGATCACTGGCAGTTGAGTCATGTCTCCTGGAGCCTGGAAAAGAGACAGCTCCAGCTCCATCCACTGCCCCTCCAGTCTACCTCCCTCCCAGAGGCTGGTGTTTCTGCCCTATAGTCAGGGAGGTAACTGGGCTTGGGGGTGCTGGGTGCAGCAAGAGGGGAAGAGAGGTAAAGCTTCATGCTTGGAAAAGCCAAGCTACACTCAAGAGGAGAAAATGCGGCCAAGTAGTACAGTTCAGAACTTAAGCTCAGAGGAGGAGGTTTTCTATGGCCTCTAAGACCAGGCCTCCTGGTGGAGGCTGACCCTGGGCTAATGGTGAAGGTCACTTTGGTGTTGCTATGTGGATGCCATGAGAATCTGAGGTGCTGTCTGGCAAACAGTAGCTGACCAATGAGTGGAAACAGTAGATAAAAGGAGGGATTACTTGGTGGGAGACAAGGAGATGGCTTAGTGGGTTTTAAGCAAGGGACTGATGGCATCAGACTTTCTTTCTGGGTGGGGACAGTACTGTGGATGGAATTTGGGGCCTCTCCCTTCTAGGCAAGTGCCCTGGGGCTTGAGCCACATCTCCCTGTCTTTTTGTTTTGTTTCTAGTTTGTTTTCCAGATAGGGTCTTACTGTATGTGTGTGTGTGTGTGTGTGTGTGTGTGTGTGTGTGTGTGTGTTGGGCCTTCAACTGAGTGCCTGGGATCTATCCCTAAGCTTTGACATCCAAAGCTGGTGCTCTACTACTTGAGTCACAACTCCACTTCTGTTTTTTTTTGTAACATCATTTTTTTGTATTTGCATGTTGTATTCCCCTTCCTTCCTTAAAATCCTGAAGCTCTGAGAAAAGCTCCATCTCTGAGATCCTAACTGGCCCTCCAATGTCCAGCCCTTCCTGGTGCCATCTTACTCTTACTCAGATGCAGCCAGCTCACCCTGAGGGCGCCGCAGTTTGTATCCATTGTAGGAAGGCAAAGGGCAACCAGCAGGGAGGCAGAGGCCTGGCCTGGTACTGCTAACCCTCAGCCCTGAGGTTGGCATTGTTCCCTTGTTCACAGAGCTGCACAGCCCGCCCCAGCCCTCCTCCCTTGGCTTCTGAGTCCCAGGCTCACCTGGTGGGGGATGGGCAGCCTGGACAAGGGGCTGAGGCCCAGCAGAGGGGTGGTGGTCATAGCAGCAGCAGCCATGGCTGAGGAGGCGGCCAGAGGGTCCATAGGCAGCTCTGGGTTCTGCTCCTGTTTCACCATGATTGCCAGTTTGTGACCCAGTGCCCAAGCACCATGCTCCACGTCTGTGGAAAAAGGCAGTAACCCAGGCTCAGGGGACTCTGAGACACAGCTCAGGCCCCCTCCTGCTTGCTGGCAGCTGATCTGGAAAGGATTATGGAGAGGTGCTAGGGTACACCTGGAGGTGGAAAGGAGAGATGGGGACCCTGGTGAGGTCGAAGGGCAGTCTGGGCAGAAGCAGGAGAGGTGAGGGTGTCTTCTCCATTTAGCAGTATAGGGACTGGGCTGGGACGCTGGACATGGACCCTCCAGCCTGGCTGTGTGACCTCAAGCAAGTTGCTGGTGCTGGACAAGAAGCAAATGTTCAACAAAATGGCAGCGAGTGTGAAGATAGTTATTGTTATTCCATAAACATCTGCTGAGCACTGCCCCAGGTGCTGGGGATCCAGTACGGAAGGGAACACTCAGGGGTTTGGAAGATGGAGTCAGAGAGGCCAGGGGAGTGGCTGTGGTGTTGTATACCTGCAATCCCAGCACTCCACAGGCTAAGGTGGGAGGAGGGCACCATGAAAGCTGGCTGAGGCTCTACAACAAACGCTGTCTTTAAAAAATAAAACATAGGAGCCGGCGCCAGTGGCTCACGCCTGTAATCCTAGCTACTCAGGAGGCTGAGATCTGAGGATCCCTCTTCAAAGCCAGCCAGGGCAGGAAAGTCTCTGAGACTCTTATCTCCAATTAACCACCAGAAAACTGGAAATGGCGCTGTAGCTCAAATGGTAGAGCACTAGCCTTGAGCTGAAGAGCTGTGGGACAGCGCCCAGGCCCAGAGTTCAAGCCCCATGACCAGCCCAGCAACAATAACAACAAAACCCATAACCCTCTCCTCCCCAAAAGACCCCCCAAACCAAAACAAACAAACAAACAAAAAAAAAAACAGAGAAAGGGAGAGAGAACCAGCAGGCAGCATGATGGCATGGCCTTGGACCTGGCCTGGAACTGTGACTTTACCCAAAGGTAAGGATGTTTTCTTTTCTCTTTTTCTTTCAGTATGTTATTGGAGATAAGAGTCTCATGGACTTTTCTGTCCAGACTGGCTTCGAACCCCAATCCTCAGATCTCAGTCTCCTAAGTAGCTAGGATTACACACATGGGCCACAAGCGCCTAGCTCCAGGGATGGAATTTGAATATGCACAAATTCATAATTTTGAAAGAGATCCTTCTGTCTGGGAAGGAGAAGATGGAGGCAGGGAGACCTGCCATCAGAGGCTGTTAAAAGAAATGGTCCAGGCAAGAGAGGATGACGCCTGAACAAAGGCAGACAGCAAGGATGGAGAGGAGAAACTTAGTAGAGGTCAGTTTGGAAGGACACAGCCAGAGCTACAGGCTGTGGGGCCCTGGGAGGCATGTGGAGGACGGGAGGGGGAGGGGTGCTCAAGGGTCCCCAGGGCAGAGTTCACTTCTACCCACCTAGTAGGTCCTCTGGCCTCCCCAGGGCCACAGGGCTCTCTGGCACCATCCTTTTCTGTGGATGCTTACAGCCTTCCACCCCACCCCCTGACCATGCTAGCCCTCCCTGCCTGGATGAAGAGAAGCCGCAGTGAGTGGCGGCTGGAGACAGCAGGCTGGGGAGGTCTGGAGGAGGCTCTGGGACTCACTAGGGCGAGAGAGAGGTCAGTGATTCCTCTGATCCCATCTCAGAGGCCAGGCCGCACCCTACTAGAAGCCTGAGTGCCAAGGGCTAGAGGCTACCCTCATGTCCCAGAATGCCCACAATTTCCCCAAATTATAGGGCCAGGCTGCTGGCCTCCGGGAAGCTGCCCCTGTGAAGGGCCACAGACAAATTGCTTTAAAAATAGAAATGGGGCGGGGCGCCAGTGGCACACGCCTGTAATCCTAACTACTCAGGAGGCTGAGATCTGAGGATTGCGGTTTGAAGCCAACCCTGGCAGAAAAGTTCCCGTGAGACTCTTATCTCCAATAAACTACTCAAAAAAGCTAGAAGTGGCACCCTGGCTCAAGTGGAGAGTGCTAGCCTTGAGCACAAAGAGGCTCAGGGACAGCACCCAGGCCCTGAGTTCAAGTCCCAGGACTGGCAAAAAAAAAAAAAAAAAGAACTGGCGTGGCTAAAGAGGTTCTGGAGTAGCTTAGTGGAGTGGATGGAGAACCTCCCAGTGGGCCAGAGGAGGGTTACACTCCACACCCAAGCCTTTCCCCAGCTCAGGGCTAAAGATCTAGAAGCTTCGCTGAGGCCAGTGCTCAGTAAGCAGCTGGGACCTTGGCAGCCACAAACCCTGGAGACACATAAAAATCTATTATGGTAGGGGTGCCAGTCTTGCTCATGATCAAGCTCTGGGCCCTTCAAGGATAGCTCAGATTCCTGCACACAGCATGTCTAAGACCCTGATGCTCACTTAGTGGCCAACAACTACTGTTTCCCATTTAACAGAAGAAAGAATTAAGAAACTCATTCAAAACTAGGTGGTGGTGGCTCGTGTCTATAATCCTAGCTACTTAGGAGGCTGAGATCTGAAGATCTGGGTTCGGCGCCAGCCCAGGCAGGAAAGTTCTTGAGACCCTCATCTCCAATTAAAAAGTCAGAAGTGGAGCTGTAGCTCAAATGGTTGAGTACTAGCCTTGAGAAGAAGGCTCAGGGATAGTTCCTAGGCCCTGAGTTCAAGCCCTAGGACCAACACACACACACACACACACACACACACACACACACACACACACACACACAAAATTTCCCCTCCCTCCCTTTCTCTCTCTCTCTTTCTTTCTTTCTATCTTGTCCTGGGCATTGTCCCTGAGTCTCTCTATGCTCAAGGCTAGCACTCTACTACTTGAGCCACGGCACCACATCCGGCTTTTTCTGTTATGTGGTACTAAGGAATCGAACCTAGGGCGTCATGCATGCTAGACAAGCATTCTACCACTTAGCCACATTCCCAGCCCGCACCTCCAGAATTGCTTGGAAATCTGATTCCACAGGGCTAGGCTTTTTTTTTTCACCTGTCTCTTGCCTGGTGCTGGTGGCTCATGCCTGTAATCCCAGCTATTCAGGAAGCTGAGATCTGAGGATCATGGTTCCAAGTTAGCCTGGGCAGGAAAGTCCATGAGATTCTTATCTCAATTAATCACCAGAAAACGGGAAGTAGAACTGTGGCTCAAAGTGGTAGAGCAGTAGCTGAGAGCAAAAGAGCTTAGGGACTGTGCCCAGGTCCTGAGTTCAAGCCCCACAAATGACAAAAAAAAAAAAAAGAAAAAAAAAGGGTCTCTTTCTTTGTATCTCAGGCTGACCTGGAAATCCTGCTCAGCCTCCAGAGAGCTGAGATTACAGGCAGGTCCCAACCACACTTAGCCAGTGGCTGCTCCCTGCTGATGGTCTGAGAATCACACTTTGTGAATGACTTTTTTTTTTGGGTCCGTTCGTGGGGCCTGAACTCTGGGCCTGGGCGCTGTCCCTGAGCTCTTCAGCTCAAGGCTAGCGCTCTACCACTTGAGCCACAGCACCACTTCCGGCTTTTTTCTTTTTGCTTATGTGGTGCTGAGGAATCGAACCCAGGGCCTCAGGCATGCAAGGCAAGCACTCTACCACTGAGCCACGTTCTTAGCCCCGACTTTTTTTTTTTTTTTAACCTGAATTAGCAAAACAACCTGCTTTTGAGAAGTGGCTCAGAGATCCAAAAGGTAGGGAACTGGGCGGCCCTGAGGGTTATGGGTGGCCCCCGTGGGAGTCCTAGGCTACAGGTGATCTCTCTTCTCCCTTAGAAGTGTCCACCCTCCTGGGTCTTCTGGGCCTGTGGTGCCCCTGGGCCTGCTCTGCCCCTGGGCCCTCCCACTTACCATGGGTGGTGTCCTCCATCTTAACGGGCACTAGAGGGCTCTGAGGCGCAGAATCCCCGCTCAGGGAGTAGCTGTGCTCCGCCTGGATGCCTGGCGTGGGGGAGTCCAGTTCCATGTCCAGCAGAGGGCTCTTCTCACCCAGCACAGGGTCATCAAAGAAACTGCTGAACAGGTCATTCGAGAAGTCCTCCATGTTTTCCACGAAGTGGTCCAGGTGCTCTGGAAAGTGCTGGAATGGGGAGGAATGGAGGAGAGGGGTTCAGTGTGGTCACCTCTTCATTCCTGTTCCTCTACCATTCATATCTCATTGTCAACTGGGGGAAAGCAAAGGAAGGGTGACATTGTCCAAAAAGAATTGTCCTCTTTACCTGACTTAAGAAATGCGACAACAACCTTAATAATAACAATAAATATGTATATATACATATACACACACATATATATTGTTGGCTGTGGGGCTTGAACTCTGGGCCTGGGCGCTGTCCCTCAGCTCTTCAGCTCAAGGCTAGCGCTCTACCACTTGAGCTACAGTGCCCCTTCTGGTTTTCTGTTTGTGTGGTGCTAAGGAATTTACCCCAGGGCCTCATACATGTGAGGCAAGCACTCTACCACTGAGCCACCTTCCCAGCCCCAATTATATCTTTTTAAAAAGAAAAAAAAATTGTATGGTCACCATGCATCTATTTCCCCACCAGCATCAGGCTCTGGTCATTTTTTTTTTCTTTTTCTTTTCTCTCGTGCGTGCGTGTGTGCGTGCATGTGTGTGTGTGTGTGTGTGTGTGTTGGAACTGGGGCTTGAACTCAGGGCCGTGGCTCTGTCTCTTAGCTTTTTGTTTTCCTTTCCTTTCTACCACTTGAGCCACAGGTCCACTTGTGGCCTTTTGCTGATTAGATGGAGATAAAGAGTCTTACAGACTTTCCTGTCCAGATCGGCTTCACTCCATGATCCTCAGATCTCAGCCTCCTGAGTAGCTAGGATTACAGGTGTAAGCCACCTTGCGCCTGGCAGCTCTGGTCCTTTCTATGGTCACCATTAGCACAGCCACCTCTGCTAGCCCCTCTGCCCTCACCAGTATTGATCTCAAGTGAGCTCTGCAGACTCCCAGGCCCCAGTGACAGGATCCCAGGAGCTGGTCATATTGTACCTAGCTTTAGTGTGTGTCCCAGGCCCCTCTCACCACCTGCCTAAGATGAAGTGAAGACTAAGAGAAGAACTATCCCTAATGGTAAGCACATATCCCAAGGGGAGTATTAATGACATGGTGTTATCTTTATTTTCTGATTTTTTTTTTGCCAGTCTTGGCTTTAACTCAGCTTGGGCACTGTCCATGCTCTACCACCTGAGCCACAGCACCACTTCCTGCTTTTTTGAGTAGTTTATTGGAAGTAAGAGTCTCATGGAGTTTCCTGCCTGGGATGGCTTTGAGCCACGATCCTCAGATCTCAGCCTCCTTAGTAGCTAGGGTTACAGGCATGAGCCACTGGTGCCACAGCATCACTTCTGGTTTTCTGGTGGTTTATTGGACATAAGAGTCTCATGGACTTTCCTGCCCAGGCTGGCTTTGAACAACAATCCTCAGATCTCAGCTTCCTGAGTAGCTAGGATTACAGGTGTGAACCACTGTAGCCCAGCTTGATTTTTTTTTTTTTTAAAGAGAAAGGATCTCTATGAAGCCAATACTGTTGTCCTGCCTGGCTTTGAATTTGTGATCTTCCTATCTCAGTCTTCCAAGTTCTGAAATTATAGCTGTGCATCACTACACCAGGCCCAAAGCATTCTTTATGCCAAGAGCTTAAGCTCTGGAGCCCGCTGCTGAGGTTCAAATCCTGTCCTACATACTTCCAGTATGACTCAGGACTCTGCAGACTGGGGGTGATGACTCATTATTGGATTATGAAATCAATTTAGTGGGTCATGACCAGAATCTTTAGAAGTCTACTTAGAAAATTTTTACTTTCACACATAACCCTTGGACATATTTATGGGGTACAGTGTGACATTCCAATACATGTGACCAAAACATATGACCACACTCCAGGGTAATTAGCCCAGCCATCTGCTCAAACATCCATCATGTCTTTGTGATAGGAGTGTTCCAAATCCTTTCTACTAGGTTTTTTTTTTTCCCCCAGAGCTGAGGACCGAACCCAGGCCCTTGCGTTCACCAGGCGGGTAATCTTCTGCTGAGCTGACCCCCCAACCCCTCTACTAGTTATTTGGAAATACACAATTAGTTGTCCAGCACAGTTATCTTACTGAGCAGCTATAGAACATTATACGTTACTTCTTCCTCCCACAGCTCCCATCCTCTCTCTCTACCCCCTTTTCCTCATTGCTCGTGGTGACCACATTCTACTAGACTTCCATGAGACCAACTTCTTCAGCTTCCAAAAAGGTGAAGACATGGAGGATTTACGGCCAAAGTCCAAGGGAAAAAAAAAACAAACAAAAAACAGACTATCCACACGCCGATGGCTCCTACCTGTAATCCTAGCTACTCAGGAGGCTGAGAGCTGAGAATCAAGGTTCAAAGCCAGCACAGTCAGAAAAATCTATGAGACTCTTATCTCTAATAAATTACCAAAAAGCTGGAAGTGGAGCTGTGGCTCAAGTGGTAAGTAGAGCACTACCCTTGAGTGTGTGCACACACACAGATACAGACTCAGACAAAGCTCAGGGACAGTGCCCAGGTCCTGAGTTCAAGTCCCAGGACTGGTACAAAACAACAACAACAACAAAAAGAGCAAAGTAAGAGTAGAACATACAAGAGTGCCTTGCCCATTTGAAGTTGAATACCCAGGGAATTTTTGTTGTTGTTGGTTTTGGGCTAGGCTAGTCTTAGGGCTTGAACTCAGGGCTTAGGCATTGTCTCTTGGCTTTTTCGTGTGCGTGTGTGTGTGTGTGTGTGTGTGTGTGTGTGTGCGTGTGTGTGTGTGTGTAGTTGGAGATAAACTCTGAAAGACTTTTCTGTCTGAGCTGGCCTGGAATCATGATCGTTAGAGCTTATCCTTCTGAGTAGTCAGGATTATAGGCAGGACACACCAGCTTCCAGCTCTTGGTGAAACTTTTATGTCAGTTCTGTGTGGCTGTGTATGCATGTATTGATATAATGATGGAAAGAGGCTCTAGGTTCAGAGCAATCTTAGGCAGAAGAGTCCATGAGACTTTATTTGCACAAATAAAAGCAGGATCTAGAAGTATGGTTCAAGTAGTAGAGTGCCAGCCAAGTAAACAAGCCTAGCCAAGTGCTAGGCTCTGAGTTCAAACCCTAGTACAGTAAACCCTAGAATCCCTGCCCCCCATTAGGAAGATTTACAACAGTCTCTGGCATATAGTTGTTACAGAACAAATGTTACATTTTAACATTAACAAAGCATTCCAGAGGTTGACAGATACTAGGTGACTGTAAGTTATATCTTCTCTCTGGAAATAATTTCAAATGTATAAAGCAATCTTAGAACTTTATGAATAACTGCGGGCTGGGAAGGTGGCTGAGTGGTAGAGCGCTTGCCTTGCATGCCTGAGGCCCTGGGTTCG
>NW_012267341.1:1867278-1889402 GCF_000151885.1 Dipodomys ordii
CACATAAGCAAAAAGAAAAAAGCCGGAAGTGGCGCTGTGGCTCAAGTGGTAGAGCGCTAGCCTTGAGCTGAAGAGCTGAGGGACAGTGCCTAGGCCCCACAACCAGACCCCCCGCCAAAAAAAGAACTTTATGAATAACTGCATTTGTAATTGGAAGGGGTGGCAATTTCCACTGGTTGCATGGGTGAGGGCTAACTTCCTGAGATTGGACAAGAGTCACTTTCTTTCTTTTGTGGCCCTGACTAGAGGAAACAGTCTCAATTTAGCACAGATAAGCAAAGAAGCTATCTGTCTACGAATAAGATCTACGGCCACTTGGACCCATCTTTGTGGAGCAGTCACTCTGGGCTAAATTTCTTAAGTTCTCTGTACTTCAAGGAAGAAAAACAAAAACAGTTCCTACCCCATAGGATTGTCATAAGGATCTAGTGTTGGTCAGATGCTTACTAGTCACAAGATTTACGAGGATAAAATGAGTAAAGTTCTACAGAGCTTAGGAGAGCACCTAGTAGGAAGTGAGTTCTCAAGGGTTGTTAGTTATTAACATTATGAAAACCGCAGCCATGCCCACACTCTGGGCTTGAGTTGGAAACCAACAGAGCGAGTGGTGGCTTGGTTTTCTCCCCCAAACAAAGCAAGAGGAGAGGATCGCCCTGAGAGACTGCTGACAGGTAACCTCCCACTTCTGGTCTGCCAAAAAGCAATCATTCAACTTATTGTGTGTGTATGTGTGTGTGTGTGTGTGTGTGTGTGCACGCATGCGTTTGAGGGGTGCCAATCCTGAGCTGGGCTGTCCCTTAGTTTCCCCCATCCCCTAGACTAGCACTCTGCCACTGATGCCACAATTTCACTTCTGGCTTTTTGGAGAGGAGAGTCTCATAGTCTTTTTCTGTCCAGGCTGGCTTCGAATCACAACCCTCAGATCTCAACCTCCTGAGTAGCTAGGATTACAGGCCTGAGCCACTGGCATTGTCACTGTTATGCTTTGCCACCTTCTAAAACACTCTCACCTGTATCATTTCAGGTAATTACCCAGTGTTTAAGGACAAGCATGTTTAAGGACACGAACCAACCCCAGGGAGGCAAGCAGAGACGGGAGATGTCCTCCCAATCCCGCATTGCCCACCCCTTCCCCAACAACCACACAGCTTTTCCTGCTTGAACTGCTGTTTCCTGCTAGACTGTGAACTCCTTGGGGGCAGGTTTGTGTCTTGTTTATCTGCTTGGACACTCATTAAATAGGGGTGCAGGGCCAGGGTCTTGCATCCTAGAGAACAATACCACTACTGTATCAACTGTCCATCAGTGCCTGGGGTGCGGGCAGTATCAGGAGATCAAGTCTCCAGGGACAACTGCAATCCCCAGACATTAGTGCTTTATTGGGTAACTCCTTCTCCGACCCCCCTCTCCCTGCCCCCTCCTTCCTTCCATTCATCTGTCCATCCATCCATCCAGCCAGCCAGCCAGTTTAGCAGCCAGGGCCGTGCTGGCCACGCCCTCTGCAGAGCCGGGCCTGCCCAGCTGGGGGCGCCATCTCCCAACACTCCCCGTAGGACGCTTCCCAGGCTGCCGTGGGCCGGGTGCGGGGGGTGGGGCTCGAGGGCAGGAGGGCCGTGAGTCAGCCGCTAAGGTATTTCTCCAGCAGCTGCTGCTCAGGCGATGATGATAAGCGTTTGCCAAGCCCCTTCCCGGGGGCCTGGGAAAGGAGAGACACTTCCTCCAGACGGGGCTGGGGTCATTGGCTCCGGGATGACGAACCAGGTACTTCTCAGAGCTGCCCCGCCCCCTCCCCTTGGCGCTGCCCTCACCGGGGCCTGCTAAGGGAGCCCAGTTGGCCCCGCTTGGGGGGGGGGAGCAGCCCCCCACCCCACCTGCTGGAAGTAGCAGCCAAAGCCCAGCAGGACCTGAAGCTTCCAGCGCAGTGGGAGCCAAGCAGAAGGGGAGGGCGGCCAAGGGGCGGCGGGGGGGGGGGCTGGAGGACATTCAGATGTTCTCTGCTCCGGGCTTCCTTGGGTGCCGGGTGGATAGTGGGCCCGTTCCATCACGCCGAGGCTCACCTCTTCTCCCCCCTCCCCCCCCGCCCCCAAGGACTCTAATCCTTGGCCTACTTGCTTCTGACACCTAGCTCTCCCAGCATCTCAGCGATGGTTTAGAGGCCCAGGGACCCGAGAGGGCTCCTGATCCATGATTTGTTAGCGGGAAGAGTGAGGTCCAGAGAGGGAAAGCCATCTACCTAAAGCCACACAGCGAACGAGTAACGCCTAGAGAGGGGTTCTTGGCGGCCCTGAGGCTGCTCAAGGGTGTGTTCCCCTTGTGGTTTCTATCCTAGCTGCGGGGTACCCCCTTCCCTGGAAAGCCCACTCTAGTTCAGCCCTCCCCGGCTTCAGCCAGGCCTCTTGTCCCTCATCCCAAACTAACACACTGTTTTGGAAGGGTGGGGCGGGAAGGGCTGGGAAAGAGGCCTGCGGCCAGGCGTCCACAGACGGCCGACGCTCGCGCGCCAACCCACCCGAGGTGGGTGGATGGGCTTCCACCAGGGGTGAGCGGCATCGGGGGTGGGAAGCCCGAGAAGGAAGCGTTCGGATTTGCTTCCCTCCTCATTAAAGACTTTTTCCTACAGTCGTGCCAGTACAAGCTCCCTGCCGGCGCCGGCTCCCCGGCTCGCACATCCGCGCCCTCCTTCCCCCCGCGCCGCCCCCCGGCCCCGGGCAGCACCGCCTCCCGGCGCCCGGGCTCAGGTGCCTGCCCTTGACGTTCAGAGACGCGTCCGGGCGGTGTCCGCCCCCCGCCGCGCCGCCTGGCGCTCACAGGGTTAACCCGGCCCCTCGGGCCCGCCCCCTCCCCCCCGGCCGGAATCCCGCTCGCTCATTGGTGAGGCCCGCGGAGCTCCTGGCCAATGGGAGGAGGCTGCGAGCCACGCCCGCGGCGGCGTGGACCGGGGTGGGGGGTGGGGTCGCCGGAGCCCGCGGAGCGGGATCGAGGCCCCTGGGCGCGTGCGTGCGTGCGTGCGTGCGTACTCTCGTGGTCCCGCCTGTTCTGGGGCTCCACGTCTGGGGCTGAGGCCCGGGATGGCCGTCCTTTGGTGTCCCGAGACCCTTCTCGGTAGCCCGGCCCCGCCCCCCCGAGGAGGAGCCAATACGGAAGGAGGGTCTGCTACGCCCGCCCCCACTCCTCCCTCCCTGGCTCGAGCCCCCCCCCTCCAGCCCCCTGGTCCTCCAGCCTCCTCCCTCCCCCTCCTCCAGGCCCCAGTCCTCCAGCTCGCCATCCCCCAGGCCTTCCAGCCTCCTGGCTGCTTTTCCAGCTCAGATCCTTGCTCTCAACCTCCAGTAGTCTCACCCCAGGGGCTCACTGGTGGGCGGGCAGGGTGGCTCTGTTCTTGGTAGGGAAGAGGGGAGCTCGCTGGGGCACTAATAGGGCTGGTGCCCGCCCCTCTCCGTGTCCCCTCCACTGTAATCAGCACAAATAGAGCAAAACTGGGGGGATGTAACTATCTGCTGGCGTGTGTGTATGTGTGTGGGGTCCTCCTGGAGGCAGGGCCCTGTCCTCAGATCCTAGTTTCTCCACATCTGCACTCTCATCCCTGGCGCCTATGCTCCCCTGGCTCAGGCTAGCTCACTGTGTGCTGGGGAGAGGCAGGAAGGAAAGACGGGAATGGGTCCAGGCTGAGCTGTGGGTTGAGGGATAGTGGGAATCCCTGCAGTAATAGTCCTCCCAAGAGAGTGAACTTGAGATCAGGAAAGCCCTCCCACTATTTCTCCTTGCCTCCCTGGTAGGCAGGCCGCAGACACCCCTCTCCCCCAAACACAGTGACCAGCACATTCCCGGACAGTTACTTGCCTCGTGGTCACTAGCAAATTGCCCCCATGTCAGGCTGAAGGGCCACCAGTGTGAGTCACACACACACACAAGTGTGTGTGTGTGTGTGTGTGTGTAGTCACAGTTAACCAAGGAGGGAAACAGAGGTCCCAGCTGTTAGCAGACCCACTTTCTAGGTATCTGAGCAGGGCTTGTCCTGAGACACCCAGTATTTGTCTTCTTAGATCTGGACTCAGTCTGCCTTAAGCCAGACTCAGACTCAGGTCCCATTTCAAGACTCAACTTGTAAATGTTCCTCTCGGGACCCCAAAGCCTTCATGGGTTAGTATGTCCCCCAGATTCAGGACAGCTGCAGAAAATGGCTTTTTGGCCTCTCTGGCCCCCAGAAGGCAGGAAGTCAGTCAGCCCAGCAGGACAAGGTAAAGGCTTGAGGCTGAGGGCACTGTACTGTTTCAATCTCTTGCCTCATTCTCTCTCCATTTCTTGCAGGCCCAGGGAAGATGGCAGCTGAGGGGTCATATTTTTTTCCTTACAGGAACTATTAACCATGTGACCTGAGTCCAGGTAAGCAGAAATGCTTGTGTGTGTGTGTGTGTGTGAACACATGTGGACACACACTACACAGAGCTGGGCTGGGAGCATTTTCTGCATAGAAATTCTCCCTTCAGTAACAATACATACACACATATACATCTACACATGCAGGTGTCTTACACAGACACTATCACACGTACACACCCTCACAAGTTCATATGGGGGCACAATGCAAGGCATAAACACAAGTCCAACAAGGTCAGACACCAGCTCAACTATGCACACTTGTGGCTTAAAGGTAAGACACTTGTTGAGCACGTGAGAGGCCCAGGGCTCTATCCCAGAACCGCAAAAACAAAGACAGAACACAGGAAACACATTCACACACGTGTGCAGCCACCCCAGATGTAGGCTCCCTCCCCCCATGGTCAGAGCCACAGTTTCACACAAATGCATGCAATATGTCACACAGTTACAGAACTGGCTGCACCTCACCTTGGGCCTGAGAGGACTGAGTCTTTTGTGAGCCCTAGCAAAGGAGATATGGGAGCCGCAGGCTGGGACCGTGACAGTTGGCCCTGGAGGAGGGTCATTGTGAGGAATGAGGGTTTTTTGTTTGTATGTCAATATGTGTTGGGAAAAAGGAAAGGGGCACACGCATGTGCACATACATGTGCCCTGCCTTGCGGGTCACATCTGTACAGAGCAGGATCCATGCTGGGTGTGTTTTCTCTGCAGCTCCCAGCCCTGGAAGTTTAGTCCTCTAGTTTCCCCTCCTGACACTAGTCACCCTACCCTGGCCAGGCTACAAGTCCCTCCGGCTCTCAGCCAACTCTTGGCATCTTGTGAGCAGGCGGCCCCTGTGCTATGGGCTCAGCTCTGGGGTCCTTGCCAGGCACTGTCTGGGCAGAAGGAAGCGATGGCAGTGAGGGCCGCCGCCCAAAGCTGGGATTAGCTATGACTGGCACCATCAAGGACACAGCAGCTCATGGTCTGCCTGTCGGAGACATTGGTCCATATGTGGTGCCCAGAAGATCCCTGTGGGACAGCTCAGGACACTGGAAACCAGGTGCCAGGGCTGGCACTTGGGCCTCTGGAGAATAAGGACAAGCCATCGTATTTCATTTATCCATCACTCATACATTCGGTCAGCATTACTAAGCACCTACTGTGTGCCCAGCTCTGCAGATAAAGACTTTCTGACTCAGGGTGTTCCTACCCTATTTATGGAGAGAGAGATCCACATCTTCCGGCCTATTTTTTTTCTCCAGAGTTGCATTTAGAAGGTTCTTCTAAAACTCCTAAGGACTATGCCATTCCCCTGCTAATATCCATCTGACTCCTGACTGCCCATAGAAGAGTCCAAGTTTCTTAGGGTGGCTTGAAATGAGCCACTCAGATTGCCTCTGTCTTGAATTGTATCCAATTCTTAATATAATAGAATGCTAGGGAGGGTCTCCATTGTTTGCTGACTGGATAGATGGACAGACTGAAGGAAGGAAGAAGGGAAGGAAGAGAGGGAGGGAGGGAGGGAGAGGGAGAGATGAAGAGAGAGGAAAGGAAGGAAGGTGTCGGAGAGATAACAATGGATGGAGCCCTTTTCTCCCATAGCAAAACTTCTGGGACTGACAGTCCTGAAATTCTGCACTGATGCCAGCCTGCTCTGATGCCAGTTTCCATTGCCTGGACTCCTTTCCCCGGCTCCTCCCTTGGGTTGCATGTACCCATTCCCCTAGTTCTTTTTGTTCTTCAGCCCCGTGGAACCAGTTCCCTAGGAAGCACAGAGCCCACTCCGCGCTGGAGGAGCTGTTCCCAGCGAGGCCTAAGGGTATATAACCAGGGCCCCCTGACCAGTCAGCCGGAGCTGCTCCCATCTCCTTGGCCAGCTGGAAGACCTTCCTTGGCTGGAACCTCCCGCCCAGCTCTGGCCAGAATTCCCTCTCCTCGGCACATACAGCATTCGGCCTCTGGCTTCCTTATGGTCACAGCCTGTCTGAGTTGTCCTCAGGTTTTATTTTTGGAAGAAGTAGTATTCTCTCTCCTTATTTACTCCCTTCGTTCAGGGAAGGTGTGGGGCCTCTGGGCTCAGCTGGGGATCAGGCGATGACTCCAGTCCCTGGGGTCCTGACTTCTCCGGGCCTCCTGGGGAAGGGGGAGCCCCCAAAGATTCCCGCCTCCTTCCCCCACCCAGTGTGTGACTAATGCTCATCCTTCTTGAAGATCCACATTGATGGCCAAAAGAAAGGAGGATTCCAATTCCACAGCACCATCAGGTCCACCTCCCTCATGACAGAAGCCCATTTGTAATGAATCGAGGGTGGCAGACATGTCTGCTTCTAACCCAGCTCTGCTAGGTGCTATGAGCCTGGGCCAGTGACTTAACCCCTCTGAGCCTCACTCTTAGCTGAATGGGAAAACTTGGATCTCTCACACCAGATAGCTAGGAGGATTAAATGTGAGAACACATGTTAAGTGTCTTAAACAATATACTGTGCAGAGTGAAAAGCCTCTGGGCGCAAGGTCTGTTGTATTCTTACGACCACAGCTGCTTGAGGGCCAGGGAGGGGAGTGGACTTGCCCAGGATGACGTAGCCAAGGTAAGGAGCCCCTTGGCCGGTTGTTCTGGTCTCCATCTCCCTTCCCAGAAGAAGGGAAGGGCTGGTATGAGTCCAAAGGAGAATTGCCTTGAGTCAGTCAGGGGGTCAAGTCCCTGGTCCTCCATCCTACCCCTCTCCCCTCCTCTGCCCCCATCGCCTCTGGGGCAGTGATTCCTCCATCGTCCTCTCTTGCTCAGTGAAGATGAGCCCTAGTTGAACCCCAGGCCAGTGGGGCTCTGAGACGGGGAGCTGAGGCCTGACTGACATCACAGAGTGAAGAAGCTGGAGCCACAGCCTTGCGGGCCAGCTGGGGCCCTTCCAGCCCGGCCAGATGTCTCAGGAATGTGCTGAGCTGGGAGCTACCTCGCAGCTCTCCTCACCACCCCCAACCCCCTCACCCTGCATCTGCTGGCTCAGGCTGGGCCTCCGCCCCTCCCCTCGGCCCTTACTTTCCCATCTCTCCAGGGAACGGCCCGGTGTTCACTGTCCCTCTGGTCCCTTTGCTGCAGCCCAGCCCCCTCTGGCATGTGAAGGGGTTGTCAAGGGCAGGAATGCTTCTGTCTGCAGACCCCATGAGATGACCGTGCGGGGCGGAGGGTGATAGGGAGCCGAGTTAACAGGGAGGAGAGAGTTCCAAGGAGACAGAACATGCCAGATCCCAAATGTGGAATTGATTTGCAGCCTTGGAGAGAAAGGGTGACAGCTCTGGGGCGGCAGAGGGCAAGCTGGGCCTCCTCTCTGTGTGAGGGAGTCTCTGGGTATCTTGTACCAGCAGTGAGATGGGAGAGCTGGGTTTGGCTGAGAACAGGCTGCTGGGGTTAAGAGGGACATCTCACCGGGGGCCGGTGGCTCACGCCTGTCATCCTAGCTGCTCTGGAGGCTGAGATCTGAGGATCGAGGTTTAAAGGCAGCCTGTGAGACTCTTATCTCCAGTTAGCCACCAGAAAACCGGAAGTGGCACTGTGGCTCAAGTGCTGGAGTGCTCACCTTGAGCTGAAGAGCTGAGGGACAGTACCTAGGCCCAGAGTTCAAGCCCCACAACTGACAAAAAGAAAGAAAGAAAGAAAGAAAGAGGGGTATCTCTGCCACAGTGGGGAGTCCTGAGCTATGAGAGGGGTGAGGAAACCCTAAACAGGGGCAGCCTGTCCCCCTTCAAAGACAGACTTGCCAGCCTTGCCCTGAATACTCAAATGAAAGGGACAGAGGGAAGTGGCGCTCCTGATCCAAGTCAGAGCCACCCGGGGGTCAGGCTGCCCGGGATTCTAGGAAAGCAATGCAATTCTGTCTCTCCTGAATATCCAGATGACTGATCACTGACATGCCCCTAATGGACACTCTACTTCTTAGCACCAAGATAGCTAAGAGGAGCCAGGGACCACCACTGTGTCTAAACACCACCACCAAAAACTAATACTGCCTGCCCTTTACCTACTGAAAAAACTCCCAGCTACCTTGGCAGCATGGCATTCGAGGCTTGTACTAGCAGATCCCAACCTACCACTACAGCTAGAGGGACCCTCCTCATCTTCCCCTTCCTTCAGCCCAGTTAGACTGCTCACTCCCAGCTTCTTAAACCAGCTAGGAGCAAGGCCACCACAGGGCCTTTGCTTAGGCCCTGCGCCTGCACTGCCTTTGCCCCTTATTCCATCATGCCCACTCTCCCATCCTCTAAGGTTCAACTCCCAGCATGCTTCTTCTTCCATGCTGCCCTCCTCAGCCAGTCCAAAGAGCCTGTGCCCTCCCATACCAGCCCAGCACTTGTGGACTGCTGGGTCAGTGGTTAATACCATGTCTTGAACATTGCATTAACCTGAGGGATCTGGGAGGCATTTTATCCTTGAGCCCTCTGTAGGTGCTCACAGCCCAGGTATCATGGCTCATACCTATAATTCCAGCTACTTGGAAGGCCCAGTTTAGGAGGATTTCAGTTAGAGGCTAGCCTGGGCCAAAAGTTCACACATTCCCCATCTCAACCAATAAACTAGTCATGGTGGTGTGCATGTGTGATCCCAACTATATGTGAGGCTCTAGGTATCCAAGTTCTGGGATAGCCTCTGAGGAGAGAGAGCGAGAGAGAGCAAGCGAGAGAGAAGGAGAGAGAGAGAGAGAGAGAGAGAGAGAGAGGAGAGGGGGAAGGGGAGAGGAGAGATAGGGAGGGAGGGGAGAGACAGAGGAGGGAGAGGGAGAGGGACCTTACTTGAAAAATAATTAAAGCACTGGGTACTGGTGGTTTATACCTATAATCCAAGGTATTCAGAAAGGCTACGATACAGGCAGAAAAGTCTGCAAGACCCTATCCCCAAAGTAACTAGCAAAAAGCATGGCTGGAGGCATGGTTGAACTGGTACAGCACCATCTGAACAAGCAAGCCGAGCAAGCACGGGGCCCTAAGTTCAAGCCTTGACCCTGCCAAAACAAAACAAAAACTAAAGTACAAAAAGTCTAAGGGAAGGGGGCAGGGCTCAAGAGGTAGAACACCTGCCTAGCAAGTATAAAGCCCTGAGTTCAAATCCCAGTACCACACCCACTCCACACCGCCCCCCAAAAAGAAAGGATTTATGTGCTAGGCACTGCTCTAGTTCCTTGCATGCAGGACCTCATTAGAGCAGGGCCCTCCCTGTATGCATCGGGAAATGGCAGCACAAACAAGTGAAGCGTGATGCCAGCGCGTGCCCTGAGAGCGTGGTCCAGACACATTTGAACCCAGGACTGCAGAGCCTGTGTTTTGAGAACCTGTGATGACACTGCAGCTGAAGGATTGATCCTGCTGGCCACTCTGAGCACCTATACAAGGAGGGCCAGGTGCAAAATATGGGTCTATTCAGTGCCACACCCAAATCCAGTTTTGCTCTTTCCTCTCCCCTGACACACACAGACACAGGTGTTTCTGTTTCTGTTTTTGTCTTTTGCGTTTGGCTTTACCTAAATTAGAATGGTTTTCCACCTCCAGAGACATCAGATGGGTGGAAAAGCAAGATCCTGTGTTCCAGCTCAGCAAGGGCTTCCTTTTAGGCAGTGATAGTAATTGGAATAAAAGCAGCAGCAGTTTCATTGACTTCCCTACTGTTAGCATGAAGAAACAAGTGCCCGACATGGGCCTGACACCTGCCATGGCTCACACAGATGGCAAGTGGGGAGAAGGGCATTTCGTCCCGGGCCCACCCCAGAAGTGGCCCAGCCCTCTTCCTTAGTGCTTGCCCAGCTCTCGGCCATCTGACTCCGGGACTTCCAGGATGCTCAGGTTGGGCTGGGGAGTGGTATTTAGTCTCAGTACTTTCCTGGCCCAAATCTTCCCCAGAATGGGTAGGTTTAGGTGCTACCCCTCTAGATACTCAGAGCTGGGTCTGTTTCTTAAGCTGGATAGCAAATCCTCAGATATCTACTTTATTGTACTTCTGAGACCATAGACACATTATAATAGCATTTCATAATATGAGTTTTTTTTAATGTGTGTGCTAGTACAGTAGCTAGGTTGAGATGCAGGGTCTCAACTTCTTGCTTAGCTTGTTTGCTCATATCTGGTGCTCTACCACTTGAGCCGCACCTCTGGTCCTTTGGTATTTCATACTAGAGAAAGTCATCATGATAAAGTGAAAGGTAAAGGAGGAGCTTAGTTTACGATTCACTATTTCAGTGAATGAAAGAGCAAATGAATGCATAAGTGAATTAATACAATATGCCTTTATTTATTTATTTTCAGTTGTGGGGCTTGAGCTCTGGGCCTGGGTGCTGTCCCTGAGCTCTTCAGCTCAAGGCTAGTGTTCTACCACTTGAACCATAGCACCACTTCTGGCTTTGAACCAAGATCCTCAGATCTCAGCCTCCTGAGTAGCTAGGATTACAAGCGTGAGCTACCAGTGCCTGACTGGTTTTTGTTTTTGGTTGGTGGTGGTACTTCAACTGGGCAAGGCAAGTGTTCTACCATTCTGAGCCACAGTGCCACACTTCTGGTTTTCTGGTGGCTAACTGGAGATAAGAGTCTCACTGACTTTCCTGCCTGGGCTGGCTTTGAACTGTGATCCTCAGATCCCAGAGTTCTGAGTAGCTGGGATTACAAGCACTGGCACCAGCTTTGATTTCTTTGTCTTTGAGCATACTTTGTATACTTTTTCTGGGTGCTGATCCTGGGGCTTGAACTCAGGATCTGGGCACTGTCCCTTAGCTTTTTCACTCTACCACTTGAGCCACAGCTCTACTTCCAGCTTTTTTGGTGGCAAAGTAAGAAATAAGGATCTTACAAACTTTCCTGCCTGGGCTGGGCATCTGAGATCTTCAGATCTCAGCCTCTTGAGTAGGTAGGATTACAGGTGTGAGCCACCAGTGCCCAGCCATTACCCACACTTACCCACCGACTTTCCTATTCATTCTTCCATCACCCCATCCACTTAACCTTCCACCCATATTTCCTTCTACCTATCCATTCATTCATCTCCTTAGTTCTCTGTCCCCAAGAAGAAGGAAACAAACCTGGCTTTCTAGCTACTCTCCCTGAATGGGAGACAGAAGGGGAAACAGTATTAACTACGGAGTGGGGGGGGGGAGCGGGGATGCCATGATGGAGCAGACCCTGGGGACTCTGAGTCAACCAGAGGTCACAGAAAGTTTCTCTGAGGCCACTTCAGTACCATCTCCCCAAGTGGCCAAGACATCCCAGCAGGCAGGGCAGGCACACATATAGTCCCTGCTGTCCCTTGTAAGATGAGAAAGCAGACTCAGGAAGGAACCCTGGAGGGAGGAGAGAAGCACCAAAAAGCTGGTTCCCTCCACTTCTGTTCTGATGTGAGCTTTACCATTTCCAGCAGGGCACTGTCAGGTACTGGGTATCAGAGGGCCTTGTGTACATTGATCACACCCATCCTCAGGGCACCTGGACAGTCCCCCCAAACCCCTCCTTTTGTCTCATGCTCACCCCATTGCTGAGCTCTGGCTCTTTGGAGAACTTGCACCTTTGTTCTCTGTCCTGGTACCAAGGCCCTCCCGGAGCATCTCGATCCAGGACCTGGCTTGCCCTTGACCCTCCCTCAAGAAACCAACTCCAGATGCTAGAGAACTGGCTGTTCTTCTGGAAGTCCCTGCGCTCCAGGGGGCAGGATGGAGGAGGGTGATCTGGGTGGAGCACGGCTCTGGCTGGAATGCTATGTAACCCCCTCCACCCCCAGCAGGCCAGGGAAAGCCAGAGCCAGTGGCAGGTTACTGGACCGGGACTGGGGCAAGATGGAGGTAGGAATGTCTGTTCCCAGTGAAGTGGGACCTCAGACCTCAGACAGAAGCAAATACATTAGAGGGACTGATTTTCTTGGAAAGCCAAAGATCTTGATCCCTGCAGCCTGGACTTGCCACATCTTCAACAAGGTCACCTTGACAGTCGAATAGGAGGGGCAGTAAAGGCACCAAAAGACCTGGCGTCAGGGACAGTGTGTCTCCTCCCCCAGCTCTCTAGGGACCCAGCTCTCGTGCTGCTTCCTTGGCCCAGAAACCATTTCAGCCATCACTGTGGGGCTGACACATCTGGGCCCGGAGGTGTGGTCTGACCTAACAGCTGGACAGCAGCAGCCACTCCCACTCATCCCTTTCCAAAAGAATAACAAAAATGAAAGCAGGGAAGGCGTGACAAGGGCCCTTCAGGCCCCTGAGGGGAGCCAGGAGGTAGCTCTCAGGCTGTGCCTCAGGGGTCAGAGGGGGTCAGACATGAGCCTGCCCCTCCCCCCAGGCTCTCCTTTACCTGCAGTGCCCTGGTCACTGGTCAAGATTGTTTCCTTAGCTTGTCCTGTGACCTCAGACATATTCCCTTTCCCTTTCCAGGCCTTTGTTTCCTCATTGCCACACTAGACGAAGGGGTTCCCCAAAACAGCTATAGCTACTAGAGTGATGGGGTCCTTGGAGATATTTATTTAGTCAGTGGATGGGTGGATGGATAGATGGATGAACAGATGCATGGCCCCTGTAAAGATGCCCCCCTTGGTACTCTGTTATTGAAGGAATGGGTGTGTGCTTTCATGAATGAGGGAGGGTCTTCCTCCAGAGAAGGGGGGGCCTCCCAACTTATATGAGGAGCAGATGGAATTGCTGTGGGACCCAGCTGTCATCTTCAGGGCTGGAGATTGAACTCAGGGCCTGGGTGCTGTCCCTGAGCTTTTTTTTCACTCAAGGCAAGTACTCTACTACTTGAGCCACAGCTGTACTTCTAGCTTTTTGGTGCTTAACTGGAGATGGGTCTCACAGACTTTCCTGCCCAGTCTGGCTTTGAACTGTGATCCTCAAATAGCAGCCTCCTGAGTAGGTAGGATTACAGGCCTAAGCCAGCAGCAACCAGCTATCAGAGTACTTTGTTTTTTTCAGTACTGGAGTTTAAACTCAGGGCCTTCTGCTAACTAACTAGGCAAGCACTTTATCACAGGAGCCACACCCCCAGACTTTTTTTTTTTTTTGCTTTACTCTCTACTAGCTAGAGCCTCAGTCTTCCTGCCTATAGCTTCCATGCAATCCCAATGACAGATGTGTCACCACATCTGGCTTGTTTGTTTGTTAGGATGGATTCTTGCTAACTTTTTGCCTAGATGGCCTCAAACCAAGCTTGATCTTCTTGAGTAGCAGGGATTACAGGTGCCCTACACCATGCCCAGATGACAGAACACTTCCTGAGCCTTGGGTATGTTTTGTTGTTGTTCTTTAAAAATACTTTTCCCTTTGCCTCCAAGGACTATGCAGCTAAGGTAAGTTTCTCTACAAATATGACTGCTTAAATAAAGCACACGCTTCTACAACAGACAGAAGCCGCACTCCTGCCCTGTACCCAGGCTCATTACAAGTGCAGAGGGCAAACTTCTCTTCTCTGTGGGGCTGGGACAGCAGCAGCTGCCCCTGCACCTTTGGGGCTTTCAGCTTGGCCTGTGGAACTCAACCAGGTAGGAACAACAGTTCCTAGGAACAAGTGTAGACACCGGAAATGTACTGCTTTGCACTGACCCCACAAAAACACAACTCCATATTTTCCATAATTGGGAAACTGTAGACTTACCTTATTGCATTATGGTAGAGTTTTACTCCATCCAGCACCAATTTTGTGACATGATATATGTGAAGATTATGGTAATGTGCAAAATTGATATGGTCTCAGCTCTAATGGAACTTTCTCACAGAGGAAATAGATTTTTTTTTAAAAAGCCAATAAAATAAGCTGGGATAAAGTCTGTGAAGAAACAAAGAATGGAGAGAGAAAATAACGGAGGGGGCGGGGGAGAAGAGAAATCACATTTGAGGTGGTTGGGGAGGGTTCTCCACACAGATGGCATCTGAGTTGAGACCAGGAGTCTGAGATGGAGAGAACTTGAGGGAAAACATTCCAAATGGTAAGTAAGGACAGCATGTGTCAAGGCCCTGGGGCAGGACTGGAGAAGACTTAGTTAAAGCTGGATAGGTCTAGATTCAGTAGTCCTAGAGCAATCCGGAAAAAAAAGAAACTAAGGAGGATGGAATCTCCAGAGTGAGGCTCCGGAGTAAAGTCTATGCCAAAAATTCAAGTTCCCTATATGTCAGCTAGCTCTAGATTGTCCCAGACCAATGGCTGCAGGGACCTGTGTCTCAGTACGGGGATGGCTCACTGTATTAGAAGCTATGGAAAACGCCTCCTGAATCCTAGATCCAGTGTGGGCTGCAGGACCCTAATGGCTGGAATAGGTAGGTAGGCCTTAGCACCCTTTCCTGGCTTCATCTTCATTCATCCATTTATCAGTGCTTAACTGAAGGAGAAAGAGGAGAGATGGGGAGAGGGGGAAAGGGAGAGAGGGAGAGAGGAGAGGAAGCCCCTGTCCTCAGGAGCGTGTTTCCTCTACAGCAGAAGCAGACACAAAATGAAACAAAACCCTGTTCAGAACTCCGTGTTTTGATGTAGGAGTGTCTGGGGCACTGTTCTTTTGAATAGGAGCTCTGAACTGGGGTGTGAGCTCCCTTCGTGATTTTCTTCATTCTTTCCTAGTGGATTTTACTCAGTCCAGCATTTAGCTCTTGTGTCCTCTTTCCTGTTGGTGACAGTTTAAACACACACACACACACACACACACACATGTGCGTGCGAACACACCTCCCCTGAGGAAGGCTATAAAAGGCCCACCCACACAGGCACATCCAAGCACACATGCTTCTCTAATCTTCCTAAATCCTCCAAAACCTGAGGGTGGGGGTCACTCTCTGCTCCCCCAGTTAGCAGGAGAAAACCAGGCTGGGGATGTGGAAGCTTTAGTCAGCCTTAGCTCCATAGCTGCACCGCCCCCCCTTCCTCTGGGCTGGCCCCTGAGTCCCAGCTGCTGGGAGGTGAATGGGTGCCGCTGGGCAAACATCCTTGCAGCTTCCTGCTGCTCCCCTCTGAGACAACAGAACTTTTCCTCTTCTTCTTCTTCCTCCTCTCTCCCCCCTTCTCCCCACACTGCCCAGCTGGGGCTGCTCAAGCTCCCCAACCAGTAACTTCTTGAGAAACTAGTCATCCCTTCCCCTCAGGCAGAGAATGCATAGGAAGGGGTAAGACAGAGACCTCAAGTCCATTTCTACAGCCTTTACCGTCTCCTGCTCTGGCCCTTTGTCCCAGCTCTCTGAGCCCAGATTCTCTCTTGTAAGTTCAGCCATGGGGCTGAAAGACCACAGGGCACAGTGGATGGAGGGTTCCAGGACAGGGATGTTGGGAGCGTAGGGCTGGGCAGGGTAAGGCCTCCACAGCTGGCAGGAAGGGCAGCCCCCTTTGGAGGATGTGTCTGAGAATCACACAGCCAGGACGGCCGCCAATCCGGCCTCCACACAGCAGAAAGGCAAGCCCAGGGCCACCTGCACACACACCTGCTTGACTTCCTGCTCTGTCCAAGGGAGCTCACCCTTCTTTCGGAGCTACAGTCAAAGGAACTTTTGCATTTTAAGTTTTGTTTTTAGCACAGCAAGGCACACACAGGACTTTATGGCTTGCATGGAGATGTTTTAGGAAGCATTGTGAATATATAACTCTCCATCCTCCACACCCACCCCTTCCCTTCTTTATTCCATGAAATGGAAAGCCCAGAGAAGGAGTGTCACTTGCTTAAGGTAACATAGCAATTCCTGGCTGATGATTGGTTCTCACTGCCAGCCCATCCAGAGTCTGAGACAAGTCAGTCAGCTACAGTGTCTTATAAACCAGGACTCATGTTACAGTCATCTCCACATTTCTCAGTTTTCTCATCGAATCTCCAGAACAATGCTATAGGTGAAGGCCCTGATGTCCCCCACTTTTCCCTCAAGGAAACCAAAGCCTGAAGAAGAAATCACTTGTTCTCGATTACCACTTGGTTGGTGGCATAAGTATAGACAGAAGTCTTATATGTCCCACTCCCCAGCCCAGGAGATCTTTCTGTCTCCTTAGATACTCTTTCCTGTCCCCCAAACAGAGCCCCTTGTCCAGAGAGCAGCATACCCCAGTAGAGCTTTCCCTCCCCCCTGTGGCCCAGTGCTGTACACCACGGCTGATCAGGACTTCTTTCCTGCCCTGGACCAAGGCCCAGAGGAGCAGCTGGGGATGCGGTGCAGGCAGAAGAGTTCATTCAGAAGAAAGCTCAGCTCAGAGCTGCCAGAGGCTGAGGGAAGGCCCAGTGATCAGAATCCTCTACCAGCTCTAAGAAGGGAGTGTGGTTACTTTATTCCTAGGAACAGTGCTAGAACCATCCATGGGAAAAACTCCAGCTATCCTTTCCCCCATTGTACAGACAAAGAAACTGAGGCTGGGTAGGAAGCTGGAAGTATAACCCAAGTCCCCAGGCAAAGCAGAAGCAGGACTAGAGATCAACCCTCCCTGTTCCTGACTCCCAATTTCCTTGGCCTGTCCGTCTGAGGAGGGGCCTTCCTCAGAGAGCAGGTGACAGTGGTGAGCTGTGTAATGGACAATGGGGAGACCCTCACCCCAGCCTCCCTGCCTCAGACACCAGGCCCTTGGAGTGGGCCCCCATGTGAGTCTAGCCACCTGGGGCAGTTTAAATGGGAACAAGACACAGGAGTCCTCCAGGGACTTGGCTTTTGCCTGGCTAAGTTTTTCTAGGTCCCTGGAGAAAGAGGCCAGGCAGGTGAAGATCCTCTTATGCTGACCCACTGTGTGTGTGTCTGTGTGCATGCGTGCATGTGTGCATGCACAACGGTGGTGCACAGCATGGGGGATCCCATTAGATTTCCTCGAGCAGCCCATGTTCCCCCCACCCCCACCCCAGGCCATTTAGAACCCAAATATTTCCTCCTTTAGGGAGCCCCTCCCCTATCTAGGCCTTCGGGCTGAGCCTGTGGAGGGAGGGAAGAAGGAAATGAGAGAGAGCGAGCCACGTAAGAAAAAAAAAGACGAGACAGCCCACGAAACCACGGGGATGATGGGGGGGGGTGGGAGGGAAGGGGAGGAAGTCATCGAACCCAAGACCCGAGATCGAGACTCAGGCAGGTTGCAAAGCGACCTGGACGCGCACAGACGGAGAGCAAGGCCCCGCCTCCCATCGGAGCGACCGTGCAGCGACCCCCGGCCCCGGACCCTCTCCGGGGGTCTTGGGCCTGCTCCCCGGAGGGTCGGGTTCTGGGTCTGGCTCTGCCCCCCCCACCCCCAGCAGCGTCGGCTTCTGGCCCTCTGAACGCGCCCCCGAGCGCCCCCAAGCGGAGATCCTATCCAGGAGCCGCCGAGGCCCTAAGGGGGCACAGGGAAGGGCGCCCCCACTTTGCCGCTGAGGTGGGTGTAGGGTGCTAGAAGCCGCGGCTGGGGAGGGAGCCAGAGCCCATCTTCCAGGGTCCGGCCGCCCCGACGCCGGGACGCCCCCTTTCCCTGGAGACCGAGACCCCCGGAGCGGCGCGCACCGGCGCCAGCTGCGCAACTCGGGTGCAGGCTCCGGGTTGGATGGGGGAGTGTCGAGGATCTGGTCCCCAAATCTCCGAGCTTCCCTCACGGGTCCCTCCGGGAGACCCCGCGCCGAGCTCCCCCACTACTGCCCAAACGCCGGGTAGGCGGGTCTTTCGGGGGCCCTCAAAGAGGGGCGCCGAGCGGCGCGGCGGGGAGGGAGCCCCTTCCTCTTACCGCATTGTTGAGGAAATCCGACTCGTTCAGGTCCCCCAAGTCCAGGAAGCTGGACCCGGGGAACAGCCTGTCAGCTGGGAAGGGGTCCAGGACCGCGTCCATCGCGGCGGACTTCGGGGATCCCCTTCGGCTGGCTGGGCTTCGCTCACTCCAGGGCGGCCGCTGAGCCCAGCCCCGAGCTCCGGCCCGAACGCGGCGGGGCCGGTCCCGGGCGGGCCCCGAGGGAGGGGCGGGCGGAGGCGGCGCGGCCCGGGGTCGGGGGGCGCGGCCCGGGGTCGGGGGGCGCGGCCGGGGGGGGGCTTAGCGCTGCGAGGCCGAGCGAGCTGAGCTCGGGGGCCCCGGGTGCACGGTGGGCATTTAGCCCACTCCTCCTCCGACTCCTCTCGGGGCGCAGCTGGCTTCCATGGGGAGCCCGGGGGGTGGGGCCGAGGCTTTGAGGGGCCCCCCGGACCGGGTGGGAGCCGGGGGCGGGGGAGCTGAACGCTCCCCCGAGACTGGGTGGCTGCCGGCCGCTCCGCGCCCTCCGCGCTCCCCCCGGCACCGCTTCTGTCACTTGGCTGTCTGCAGAACTGGGAACCCCGAGCTGGGAAGCCCGGCCGGGAGGGTCACGCCCCCTCATCAATATTCACGATCTCATTAATGGAAAAAGGTGTGGCTCGGGGACCGCCCCTCCTCTTTTAAAGAGACATCAGCAACCTGCCCTTCCTTGGTTGTCTGTACTCAGAACTTGGTTAGTCTGTTCCCAGAACCTCTGCATCTGTTGGTGAAGGCTTCACCATTTCACCAGACTATAAGTTGATGATGATGAGGGAGCTGAGTTAGTTCCATTTTTCCAGATTTATGCTAAATTCCTGAACTCTTTAAGGGAGTCTAAAGACAGGGAATCAATTTCTCAGGCTCCTCAACAGATCAACAGAGCATTTTTTTTTTCCAGCTTCTAAAGAGTTATCTGGCATCATTCAGCTCCCAAGTTTCCTCCTCCAGAAGCCTTCCCTGAAGCTCCAGACTGTAGCAGTGAGCACACCTGCACACTTAGGGATGTGTGCGCCTTCCTCCACTGTTTCCAGGCTCAGGTGCTGCAGTCCTGGTTTGTTCACATGCTGAAACCTCTAGACTGTGCCACTCTTCAAGGGAGGGACTGTACCAGTCTCCATGGGTGTGGGAGGGCTGAATGAGCAGCAGGAGATGAGATGAGAACCCCTCTTCTCAACCACCATGAACCCACGTTCCCACTTCTGGAGAGCAGGAAGTTGAAGAACAGAGTCTGGGTTGAGGGAAGATGCTGGCAGGCCTAAATCTCCAGAGTCACCCGACACTCCAGGTCCCCTGGATCCATTGCCTAATCCCACATAAAACTTAATCTTTTAAAAGGGCTGATAAACAATCAGCAAGCACCTGAATAAATGTGTGTGCTCCTGGAAGGCCTCCCTCCAGGGCTGGGCATAACATTTCCTGCCCAGAGTTATTAATAGGGCAAAGTATGTCCTCTTTGTCTGGGCAATTAGCTCAGGAACCAAAAGGCCTTTGAGAATGTCACTGCAGCTCAGCCAAAGGTATCCCTGAAATTGCTCACAGGGCCACAATATAAGAAGGACTCACACTGATCCTTTGCTAGCCTGGGGCAAATGGACAGGCAGGTGACTTCTCCATCCCTGAGAGGTGACCCAGTTGTCTCAATTCTGGCCTGAGAAGTTGGAACAGCTCCTCCCAGGCCTCCTGCAGAGCTGAGAAAGCTTGTGGGTTACAGCTCCTGCTCTAGGGACCCACTCACCAGCAAGACAGCTCTGAGGAATTAGGCTGAGCCCCAAAGAGATCATGACATTCAGACAAGTGTGGATAGATATAGGGGACTAAAAGCATTTCCCCCAAATGTATCACATATGGCCAACTGGGAATGGGGCTGGAGTGATCATTCTCAGGGCTAGGAGAGTAGTCTCTGAGGGGTAGACAAACAAGTGTGTGAGATCCAGACTGCAGGTGTCTGGAGTCCTGGTCCCTGATTGGAGTCCCTGCAGGCCCCCAGGAGGAGCAAAAGTGCCTCTGCTGCCTGAAGTTGGCTGGAAATGGTGCCTGGGTCCCCCTTAGCCTGCTCTGTAATTAGAGACACAGGTACCACTTAAGTGATTGGGGAAGATTATATAGTTTTAGATAAGTAGGATTAGAGTGTCCTGTCTCTCCTTATTCTTATCCAGGCGAACACCCCAGGAAACCATTGAAAATAATCCTGGGGGGTGGGGCGTGGGGAACTCTGTGGTTTCAGCGCCTCCTATGGAGTCTGTGAATCAGGATCTACACAAAATTCTAGAGGGAACGGGGCTGGGGCGGTAAGTAGAAAGGGGGCAGACAGGGCAAAGCCTAGCATGAAGAAAAGGCCTGATCATTTTCGTTTTGGGATGCAGGAGATAACAAGATGCTAGGGATTTATTCACTCACACATTGCATGGGAATCATTGAGTCTCCACTCTGCAGAGTCTAGAGGCCAGGCAGTAGAGACTTCATAATGAAGAAAATCCCAGAGTGAGTGCGAGTACAAGGTGAAAGGGGTGCGGTGATGTGTTTTTAAATAAGAATTTCAGACAAGGACCTATGAAGAAATATAGTAGTGTGATGAGATTGTGGGGGTAAGGAAGTCCTCTCTGAGCTTAGAATGGAGTCATGAACTAGGGTCATCTATGGGGCAAATGGAGGGAAAAGCATTTCAGGAGAGGAGACCGCATAGAGGAAAGGGCAGGCAGCTGGAGTAACAGAATGAATGACAGACCCAAGCCAGTACTGATGGTCACACTGGGTGGGGTGTGGGAAAGGGGACTCTGTCCTGTGCAAGCCATGAAAGAAAATTTGCCAGTTCCCACGAAAGCCCAGCCCCTTCTGAAGGTGTGGTCCACAGCACAACTTTCATCTGGGTCTTGTGCATCCTCGGTAAGCACTGAGCTAGGTACAGGGAGCTCAGCCCCCTCCTGTTAACGGTACAGGAAGACTTGCCATCTGCTTTGCAACAGCTGTCCAGCTGTGGAGCAAAAACTTTCAGCATTAGAGACATCCCTACACAATTGCTGACGGTCAGTGACGCACAGGAGGAAAGGGCAGAGATAAGCTTCCTGCCTGTCCCGGATACTGAAGGTCAGGTAGAGGGAGAGGCTCCTGCCAAGCTGAGCTGAGACCAGAAAGTGTGTGTGTGTGTGTGTGTCACTAACACCTCTGGAGAATCTCTGTTCTTCAGTCTCAGCTTCCAGATCTATAAGTTGGGGCAGGTGGCAAGGCCTCTCGGGGACCCTTTCAGGATGGTGGGGGCGGAGGAGCTGGGGGAATAGGAGGCCTGGGGCCTCATGGAGGTTGTTCAAGGAGGCTGTTCATAGGCAGCAGGCAAGCTCTGGGGTGGTGGCGAGAAGGTCGCCCAAAGTAAATCTGTCTTGTTTGCCTGGATTGTAAAGGAAAATCTCTTTGGCACACTCCAACAGGAACTTCTGAGAAATGAAAAGGCATTCATCCTGGAGATTAGGCTGACTTCCGGGGTGCAGATGGGGGCTCTTTGTTCTCTGTGGTTCTCTGGGTAGGCCATCCTCCCTGCTGGGGATGGACTTGGAGCCTAGGGTGGCAACCTGCCAGGAGAGTAGGGGTGCACCACAGACTCTGTCACTTTAGTGTCCTCCCCTCATGGCCTATGATTCCTTCCCCTCTCCACTTTTAGCCATAAAGTCACCTGACATTTACTGAGGACTTGCTTTGTGCCAAGTACTAAATACTTTACCTGTATTATCTCTAAGTCTTACAACAAGCTTGTAAGATATCTATCAGAGTTTGCTGATTCTGATATGCACATTTCTTTGTATATTTTGACACTCTGAAGACAGTTTTTCTTGGGGGGGGGTAGCACTAAAGATTGAACCTAAGGCGGGGCACCAGTGGCTTACACCTATAATCCCAGCTACTCAGGAAGCTGAGATCTGAGGATCATGGTACAAAGCCAGCCTGGAGAAGCAAAGTCCATGAGACTCTTATCTCCAATTAAGTACCAGAAACCGGAAGTGGTGCTGTGGTTCAAGTGGTAGAGCACGTGCCTTGAGCTGAAGAGCTCAGGGACAGTGCCCAGGCCCAGAGTTCAAGCCCCATGACTGACA
>NW_012267341.1:1894947-1923032 GCF_000151885.1 Dipodomys ordii
CCCCCCCCGCCACCTCTTCCCAGTCACTTGTGAAGTCTGTGGAATCTTCAGTCCTATTGAGCACTCTACTTTAAAAAAAAACAAAACCTTTTATAATTTGTGGAATAGAAAAGAAAACTTGGCAAGGTGTCTCATACCTGTAATCTTAGCTACTTAGGAGGAAGAGAATGGGAGGATCATGGTTTGTGGCCAGCCAGGGAAAAAGTTCATGAGACCCCATCACAACCAATAAAAAGCTGGATAGTGATGTGTACCGGTCATCTCAGCTATGTGGGAAGCAGAAGTAGGAGGATCACAGTCCAGAACAACCTGAGCAGAAAAGTGAGACCTTATTTCCCCCAAAAAACCAAAACTGCAAGGGCTGAGGATTGTGGCTTAAGTAGTAGAGTGCCTGCCAACCAAGTGAAGGATCCTGAGATCAAACCCTAGCATCAAAACAAACAAAAAGGAAATCGAAAGGAATATGTGGGAAAAATGTTAATGCAATCTGTGTATTCCATATCCTAAACACTGAACACAAAGGGCCTACCCCTTCATATAATCACTTTTACCACTTTCTTGCTCATCCTTTTTTGCCATTTGTGTACATGTTTGTGCCCAGGTATGACTGCACGCAAAGCACACAATGTTTCTTCTTTCAGTCTTTTTAAACTGGAAAGGAGAGTATTATACATGCTTTTCTTTCTTTCACTTAATCTGTCTTGGAGATCTTCCTGTATTAGCACATAGAGAACTTCCTTATTCTTTTTTTTCCAATAGCTCTCTAGCCACTATTGTCTGAACATACCATAATTTATTTACCTGACCCCAGCTGACAGACATTTGGATTTTTCCCAGTTATTTTTTTCACTGTAAGAAACAATTCTCCAGTGCTGGAGTTGTTCAAGCACTGCTCAGCTATGGGATAAAGTCCCACAAGAGAGATTCTTGGCCAGAGAGAATGTGCACTTGTAATGGTGAAAGACATTCTCATAGATCCAGTACTAGTTTCAACCTTTACCAGAAATGCATATGGAAGCAGTCTCTCTCCGAGGTTACTATGGCATTTTTGCATCCCATAGTATCTAATCTGACAGATTGGATGCTTTCACACATTGGCTGACACTTACTTTAGCCATGCCTCCAACCTCTTTCAGTGTATTTTTAATTTCCATTTCCCTTGAGTAGAATTGAGCGTATCTTCAGATATCTTAGAACAAGTTACATTTCCTTTTCTGCAAACCTGTTCATAGTCTTTGGCCTTTAAAAAATTAGTGTCTTATCTTATTGATTTCTAGACACTCTTTATATATGTTAAGGAGAATGTGATGTGATTTACCAAGACACTGAGGCCACAATTTGCATGCCCTATTGAAAAGGCTGTGAAGACACATTCTTCCCTACTCCTACTACCCTTTCATTCAAGCCCAACCATTTAATCTTTGAGCAATTATTGAGTACTTCTAATGTACCAGCTCATCGATGATGCTACCAAATTGGAAGTGAAAAGACTGGCCATCAGATCTCTCCCAGTCAAGCAGAGGATCAATGGTTGTGGTCTAATGTGAGAAGAGTTATACCTCAGGAATTCAGAATGCACGCCAGGAACAGAACAGAAGTGGAGAGAGAGCCTCTGTCTGTCACCATTGCTTGGCTGGTGAGGGCCGGCTTTTGCTGCCTTTCCTCTCCTTGTGACTTCAGCCTCAGGCCCTGAGTGAGAAACACCCTTGCCTAGGAAGATGGATTGCTCAGTGCTATGTATTTACAGAGAGTTCACCCTGTGTCAATCCTCTCTCTGCCCACGTTGTCTGTGTGCCTTCCTGTGGCTTCCTACCTGGCTGTACCGGTCCTCACTCTCTGCTTCTTCCTCCCCTGGTTCACACTACTTGGCAACCATTTCTACCTCTCGGGATTGTAACCTCCATGTTGGCAGGGAAGGAGACTTCTCTTTGTGTCCTCTCCACTCAGTATTCAACTCCAAGCAAAGACTGTTAAAGAATGGCAGGTGTTAGAGAAATCAGACACCATAATTGGATTGGGCTATGTGTGATGAGGGGTAGGCAAGAATGACACAAATTAGATCCAGGGATGGATGGTTTCCCAGAACTCTGCTACCAGGGCCCAGCAAGGAAAGGGTTACGCTTGCTAGAGTTTTGTATATGAAATGGCACCAGAAAGGGGAGGGGGGGGGAAGTGCAGACTAGCAATTGAGCCCTGTCTCATCCTGGTTCAAATGACATTGTCTGAGCTTCCCCAGCCTCGCCTCCTGCACTAATTACAGACCTTCCCTGGGGAGGAAGGCTGGGGCCCGGAGGTCCTCATTACAGGCTCCTGTGCTGGAGGGCGCAAACCCCAATGACCAAACCCAATGACCAAGTAAGCTCTTTGACAGAGAGAGGCACAGGGCTCCACTTCTGAGCCCCTGCTTGGCTGGGAAAAGGTTAAGATGCAGGCATGAGCTACAAGGAAGGGCTGATCTATAACAAGGAGGAGCCCCGGTCCCCTGGTCTAGGCACCTCACTCTCGCCCTTCAAGATGGCTATAGCCAGTAGCTGTCAGGGCCTCCCCTCTGTGGTGGCCTCTCCCTGTGGCCTGTGGAGACCAAGCCTTCTGTAATCTTCCATGTATCTCCAGGCCTCGCCCCTCAGAGATTGGCTTTGATGTGGGGCCTGCTCTTGGGGGTAATCATGGGTTTCTGAGGCTTCAGCTGGGCTCTGCCCACGATCCCCCAGCCTAGGCATGGACTGGAGGTCTCCTGACCATCAGCGCCAGACCCCGAGGTGACCTTAGTAGACAGGGCTATCGCTTTGCGTACTACTCATGAGGCAAGTGGAGCAGGCAACTGCTTGGGGAGCAGAGGGTTCAAGTGTGGGAGTGTGGGAGTGTGGGTTCAAGAGTATCATCTGGCTGTCATGTTTCATGATGTATTGTCTCCCTCATGAGACAATGAGCCCCATAGGACAGCAACAATAGCAACAACCACCATAATAGGAGCACCAGGCTGAGGATCGCCCACTTCCAGTGTCACTGAATCCTAACCACCACGCGGCTCTGGGTATCATTTGAAGAAAGGAGAAAGCCAGGGCCATAGACTCATTCATATCACTGAGATCTAGTAAGATATCAGATATTATTCTCTTACAGCAGGAGGGACAGGTCCTAGACAACTGATCAAATACATGTAGAGCATCATATAGTATGACATAGAGATCGTATCTGGATGAGAGGGTCCGGGAGATGGAGCCCCTGAATTGGACAACTTGATTAAGCATGGCCTCTGTGAAGAAAGTCTCCAGGAAGACAGACTGGTGGCTCATGTCTATTTTTCTAGTTACTCAGAGGGCTGAGATCTGAGGACTGTGTTTGAAGCAGCTTGGACGGAAAAGTCTGTAAGAAAGTCATCATGATAAAGTGAAAGGTAAAGGAGGAGCTCAGTTTAAGATTCATGAATGAGCAAATGAATGCATAAGTGAATTAATACAATATGCTTTTGGTTTGTTTTGTTTTATGGGTTGTAGGGCGTGAACTCTGGGACTGGGTGCCATCCCTGAACTTTTCAGCTCAAGGCCAGCACTCTACCATTTGAGCTACAGCATCACTTCCGGTTTTCTGGTGGCTTATTGGAGATAAGAGTCTCATGGACTTTCCTGCCGGGCTGGCTTTGAACCACGATCCTCAGATCTCAGCCTCCTGAGTACTTAGGATTACAGGCATGAGCTACTGGTGCCCGGCTGGTCTTGATTGATTCTGAGCTGAAGGGAGCTGCAGAATGGTCTGAGCATGATCAGGCTGATGTAAGGGATCTAATCAGTCAAATATAAGGTACAGAACATAGCAGGTGGCTCAGGCCCTCACAGCGGGGCTGGTCAGCAGAAAAGTGATGTAAATACAGCGAGATTGCTCTTGTCATTAGCAAAAGTCTCTTGTGAGGTGCAGAGACTTGGTGCCATCTACCTAGAGATCTTGTGTGCCCCTCAGAGGGCCTGGCACACATTCAGGGTTACCGTGTTCAGTTTGTTCATCTGAAAATGGGCAGAGGAAACAACATCCACCTTATCTATAGGCACAGGTGAGGCCTGGTGTGTGAAAGAGCCGGGGCACTGTGCAGTCAGAGTATGCTCTGCCATCTCACTTCCGGTTCTTATTCCCATAGGTGGCTCTTAGCGTGACTGCTCAGAGGTGTAGATTTGCCCTTCCCGTGCAACAAGGCACGTGAGTGTCTGGTCTGTGTTTTACCTATGCTGACAAGTACCTACAGCACATCTGCCTTGGCCTGGGGGCCTGTGGCAACTTGACCTCTAGGAACCAAAGAGGCAGAATAGAAACATAGAAACAATTCATTTGGGCTGCTATCACAGCACTAGAGACTGGGTGGCTTTGCAAGGAATAGAAATTAATTTCTCACAGATGGAGGTGGGGAAGTTGGGGATTAAGGCATCCACAGATACGTTGTCTTGTGGGGACCACTTTTCTGATTTACAAATGCTATCTTTGCTGTGTCCTCTCACACGGTGGTGGAAGGAACTCTTTTGTTTTATGCCACTCTGGAGACTTGAACTCAGGGCCTGGACACTGTCCTTAAGATTTTTTTCCCTCAAGGCTAATGCTCTCTTACTTGAGCCACATCTTCATTTCTAGTCCTTTGGTAGTTAATTGGAGATAAGAGTCTCATAGACTTTCCTGCCTTGGCTGGCTTCAAACTGTGATCCTCAAATCTCAGCCTCCTGTGTAGCTAAGATTACAGGCATGAGCCACCAGTGCCAGGTAAGGGGCCTTTTTTGTCAGTCATGGGGCTTGAACTCAGGGACTGGGTGCTGTCTCTGAGCCCTTATACTCAAGGCTAGCACTTTATCACTTTGAGCCACAGCATCACTTCTGGTGTTCTGATGGTTAATTGTAGATAAGAGTCTCATAGGCTTTCCTGCCCCTACTGGCTTCTTACGGCGATCCTCAGCTCTCAGCCTCCTGAATAACTAGGATTAAAGGCATGAGTCATCAGTGACCAACTAAGGGGCCTCTTTTATAAGAGCACTGATTCAATTCATGAAGGCTCCACCTTCTAATACCATCATGACCTAATCACTTCCCAATGGCCAACTCCTGAGGTCATCACCTCCATTGTAAAGATTTCAATGTATGAATTTTGGGGGAAGAGGCAGGACACAGCATTTGGACCATAGCAAATGATTCCTTCCATCTTCATCTAGATTAAGAGCCCCAGCATCCCTTCTACTCACTCTGTTCTAGCTGGTGAATGGTGTGGAGATTTTCTGGACAACTGTCATCCTGCCCCACCTGCCTGGGACTCCTGACGACCAGACCCTCCCCTTGTTATTTGTGCACCAGGCTACAACCCAGTGTCTAGTGTCTGGTTGGTGCATCGGAAGTGATTGATAGCTTAAATGAATGGTGCATAGTCTCTTTTTTAGTCATCCTTGCTCTGTCTGGACCTTGGCTTCCTCTCATAAGTAGGGTGATTTTAAAAATCTTTACCCATATACTCATTTACTCACTCATTCATTGAGTTACAGCCATCTCTGAACGCTATGTTCCACAGATGCAGACGTTAGTTAGAATCAGTGTTGCCCTCAGGAACTGAGGTGGCTCATAGGATGGTCAGCAACCATTTCTGGCCAATGTCAAGTGAAATGAGCTTCATGGGGACTCGGAGAGGAGAATGGGCTGCTCAGCACTTGAGAGGTGTCAGAATATTGGAGAATTTGTGATGTGATTTTGAAGGATGGGCAGGTATTTGTAAGACTGATTTAAAAAAAAAAAGAGGAAGAATGTTCTGGAGGTGGAGTGTGGTGGTGCACGTTTGAAAGCCCAGCTATGTTGAAGGCAGAGGTCATGAGAATGGAGGTCTGAAATAGTCTGGGCAAAAGCACAAGACCCTCTCTGAAAAACAAACTAAATTAAAAGGGCTTGGTTTGTGCCTCAAGTGGCAGAACCCTTGATAAATAAGCTTGAGACTCTGAGGTCAAACCTCAGCTCATGTGCACATGAAACTTAAATGGGGGTGGGAGGTGGACAGAAAGAAGAACATGGCAAAATCCTGGAGGTATGGCCAAGCCTGGCATCTTAGAGATACTTGTTTATGGTTGCAACTTATCTGTGCAGAGAGGGTGAGGAAAGATACTTAATCCTGGTGAGAGTAGCCTGTGGGTCACTGAGAAAACCTGAGTTAAGGGAAAAGCCAATTTGAGCATGGTTTTAAGGCAAACAATAGCAAAGTGAGACTTGCATTCTAGATAAACCCCATGGGGGGGCAGTAGATTGGATGCGAGCACAAATACAATGGCTGGTGGGGTTGGGAGGCTGTTACTGTTATCCAGGAAGATATGATAAGGGCCTGAACAACAGTTAGAAAAGGCTAACAATTACCCAGCACACTCTGTACCACCAGGCTCTACAGTTAAACATTTGCAAACATTATCACCTTTTGCTCTCCTAGCCGCCAGGAGAGCAAGGTCTTTCACCATTCCTACATTACAGATGGGGGACTGGAGGCTCCTTACATGAGGGACAGAAGGAGGACTTCATCCATCTCCCCTAATTAAGGACTCTCATAGTCTGCCAATTCATGAAGGCAGTGGGTGGACAGGTCTGTGAGTCCAGAGCGGTTGGGGAGGCCAGCTCACCAGGACCTGGGAGTGAGAGAGGGGAAGGAATCACATCCTTTTACTCAGTCTCTGACAACAAGCAGCTTTTATGGTTCCTATGGCTACAGGTCCAGATTCCCGGATGTGTCCAAGCCAAGGAAAAGGGCTCCTGTAGCCTTGCTACAGTGGCTGTGGGCCTTGCCCCGGGGTGATGACACAGGACTTGGGTTCTATCATATTTTTCATCAAAGTTGGATTATTACTGCCTTTGTCCTCCTCTACAGAAGTTCTGGGAAAGGGGGTTCCACCCCATAAATTCAGACCCTGGGAGAACATTTTTGTGGCATCCAAGACCCTGCCCCTTTTCAGAAGGATGACTGATATCAGTCTGGATGTGTCACTCGCGTGGGTGGCCCAGCTCAGTGCTGGTTATCTATAGGATCAGGCCCTGGCCTTCACTTGCCTGAGGCTGGCTAGGGTGTATGCCCTACCTCCTGCCACCTTGAGGACTCTGATACCTCAGAGTAGGGCAGAGTCTCCTGAAGGGTCCTAGTCCTTGGATCTGGGGCGTGGCCTGTTCCCTGAAAACTGGTTTCCAACCACCAGTGCGGGGTTCTGTCCTGATTCCTCTTCTTGGCCCCCTGTTAGAGGTGATATCTTTTCTGTGATTTCTGTGGACACTTCTGTATCTGCAGCCAGCCCAACCAGCTGACGTCAGTAGACCCCAGGATGGCGCCCAGCCCTGCTGATTCACCCTCTAGCAGGGACATGGTGGCCTCTACCTAGAGGTTCGCTTTGTCTTTCAGAAGTGAGGGCGTTGTTTTGTTGTTTTTTTTTAAATACATAAAGGGAACCTGACTCACAAACTCAAGAGAGGCTTGCAGCTCGTTCTGAACCATCAGCATCACCATAGCAACCGCACCATCCGTAAGCACTTGAAAATGTCATTATCAGTAGTGACCCTGAATATTCTTTCTCACTCACTGCACCTTGACTTCCAGAGTGTCCTGGCTCTGGGCTGGGGACATGGATGAATGACACAGGGATAAACTCCCACAAAGTGAGGAATTGAAAGTAGGTACCCTATCCTTATTTTACCTGCCTCTGCCACTTGAAAAGGCATCTGGAAGGAGTTGAGATCTCTTTGTTACTGGAGCAGGCACTAGGACTGGACATTAAGTCACTCTTTGGATCTTCAAAGATTGTGATTTCTATTTCTTTCTCTTTTTTTTAATTGGTACTAGGATTTGAACTTAGGGACTTATGCTTACTAGGCAGACAACTACCACTGAAGCCATAATTCTAGCCTTTTTCACTTTAGCTTATCTTTCAGATAGGGTCTTATACTTTCTCTTTGAGCAGGCCTTGGACTTTGGTCCTCCTACCTCTGCCTCCCTTTTTGCTGGAATTAGAGGCTTGTTGTTTGAGATGGAGGAGTTGTTAACTTTTTGCCTGGAGCCAGCCTTGAAATTGAATCCTCCTGATCTCTGTCTTGTTATGGCTGGGATTACAGATGTGAGTCACTGTACCCAGCTATGTTTTCTATTTCTAGGTTGAGCTCAGAATAGCTGGAATTCAAATAATAAATATGATGATGATGATAACTATTAAATACCTGCCACTATGGGTCAGGCAGCCAGTGAGATTCTTTGCAGTCCTCATTTCCAGTGCCTTGCTGTAATTATTTACCCAAATTAATATTATGTTAGTAACAATAATGTCTGACATTACTGAGTGCTAGACACTCTGTTAAGCACTTCAACATTTAATTTCACATGGAAATCATATGTGTGCCCCTATTTTGCAAGGAGGACACTAAGGCTGATAGAGGTGGGTCAGTTATGGTGGGGTAAGGTTGAGGTTTGGGTTCACGGATATGTATGTCATAGGTGTTTGTTTCTGTTGTAGTTGAAAGCTCAATTGAGGTCCAAGGTAAAGACTGAGCACACAGAGGCTCCAGCCTGGTTTGGTTTGGAAGATGTTCTCCACAAACCTTGACTGACACCCCCACCCCCTGCCCCCGATGGTCCCTGGCAATCCTCATCAAAGCCACCTGGGGAGACATGATGATTCTAGGCCATAGATTTGGGGGTGTGAGCTCCTGTGCTATGTACCACAAGCCTCTCTTGAGAATTTAGAGTTAACTGCACTCCTGAAGGCATTAATATCTGAGACATTTGAGGACTTGACACAACACTGGGAACAACGTAGGGGCTCAAAAGCATTTGTTGGGCTGGAATGAAAGATGCAAGTCCCCTCAATCTCCCACGAGTCTCTAGGGGCAGCACTCCCTGTGCTCCTGGGAGTTTGTGATGGCTCCTTACCCATGCCCTGCCATCTTCTACGTTCCTCCCCTGCCACACCTACGTGAAATGACCCTCCCGACCCAGCTCTCTCCTGTGAATTGGCCTATGATAGGAGAAGTAGGGAATACCTGTTACCAAAAAAGATAAATTTTGTTTGCAGGAACAAACTCAGTCCCTAATTTGGCTTTGAAAGCAGATACTGTCTAGACACCCTCATGGCTTCATGACCTCTCTTTCCAAACCCAGGGCCTTGAGCAGGCTCAGCTTCTCCACTCACTCACATCTGGTGCTCTACCACATGAACCATGCCTCTAGTCAGGCATTTTAATGGCTAATAGGTGATAGACTCTAGTGGACATTTCTGCCCAGACTGACTTCAAATCATAAACCTCCAGGTCTCAGTGTCCTGAATAGCTAGGATTATAGGCAAGAGCCATCAGTGACCTGCTTAGTCTTAATTAATTAATTGATTAAATTTTGGTGCTGAGGATTGAACTTGGAGCCTCACTCATACTAAGCAAAGGCTATACCAATGACCTACAACTCTACTCTTTAGTATTGTTTATTTTAAAATGTTTTTATTGCTGGGCGCTGTTGTCTTATGCCTGTAATCCTAGCTTCTCAGGACATGATCTGAAGATTGTGGTTCAAAGCCAGGCTGGGTAGAAAAGTCTGTGAGACTTCTCTCCAATAAACTACTCAGAAAAGACTAGAAGTGGTGCTCAAGTAGTAGAGCACTAGTCTTGAGCACAGAGCCTCAGGGACAGCATCAGGCCCTGAGTTCAAGCCCCAGAACCAGCAAAAAAACAACAACAAAGTTTTTACTTAAAGAAAATTTAATAGTAAACTATGTTACAAAGAATAACAACGTCCACATACCTCATTTGCCTGAGGTTAAAACTATTAACATGTTGTTACTTTAATTCCAGTCTTTAAAAAAATTTTTTAACTTTTAATTTTTTTCCTTTTTTTGTTTTCTGTGTTCGTTATCTCCATTATATGCTCTTTGGGGCAGATTTAATATACAGAGGGATTACAGTAACATAAGCCAGGTAAAGAGTTATTTCTGTTTGGACAATATCACCTCTTCCCTCACTTTCTCCTAGCTTTTTTTTTTTTTTAACATTGTTGAAGATGTGCTTTTGTTTTTCTTTTTGGGGGTGAGGCTGGATTCCTGGGCACTGTCCCTGAACTATTTTGCTCAAGGCTAGTGCTCTACCACTTTGAGCCACAGTTGCACTTCTATCCAGTCTTTATTTTAAAGAAATAAACAAGTCTCATTTATGAAGATCAATTATGATTGGTAAAAATCATATTTAAATTAGAGAGACCTGTCTGGTCTGGGCAATGCAGGGCAATGTACCGAGAGGGCAGGAGAGCCAGCTAAGGGACTTTTAACTCCATCCACCTTCAACCAGAGGTTTGGCCATAAGTGACTATTTCCAGGAAGGAGGTGGCCTGGGGGCCAGGGCACCAGATTTGCCTGGCACTTGAGTCTAGAATAGGTGGGAGCAGTGGGTACTTCCCCCCTGAGGTTAGCCGGAGCCCAACTAGTGTTTATGCAGAGGGTGAGGCCTGTGCCTCCGGCTCCTTCCGAGGCCTTGGCTCTCAGGGGAGCCGGCCAGGCAGGCCACAAGCAAAGGACTTGAAACCACTGTCTCCTGCAAAGCCCAGAGGCCACAGTCAGGGAGGATTCTGGGAAGGAGGCCCCACAGCTAGATGGTCAAATGGTCAGGGGAGGCTGTAAGGATCTTGAAAGAAGAAGGGGAAAAGGGAAGAGGTGGAAGCTCTTACCTGTACAAGGCACCTGCCCATGCGAAGGCCCTGGGCAATTGAGGAAATGGAGTTTCAGAAGGATCATGATGGTATCTGCCAAAGGGTTCAGGCTCTGGTCTGAGGTTGAGACTGACTCCAGGAGTCTCATTCCTGTCATCATACCAGACCTTGTCCCAGGGAATTTCCATGAGAAAACTATTTTGTACCTGCAGAGCCTGCAACAAGGTCAGTGGACACCATCTGAAGGTGAATTTCTAGGAGGTGTTGGGTCTGGACATGGGTGTCACCTGTTCTCATTTGGTCCGAGTCCATAGGGTTGTCAGGCATCTTCTGGCCTGGTGGCTCAGAGGCTGACAAAGACTGAATTACATTTCAAACGGTGTCAGGGGATCCTTCCTTCCTTCACTTTTTGAGAACAAAAGTCTAAGCCCCCACAGCATTCCTGCTTCAGGTGAGCATATCCCAGGAAGTGAGAGATAACAGAGGCAACCATGCAGCTGGGCCTACCTAAGGCCGTAGCAGGGGCTGACCTCTTAGTGGACTGCCATCTTTTTTCCAAACTTTTTTTTTTTTTGTCGGTCGTGGGGCTTGAACTCTTGGCCTGGGCGCTGTCCCTCAGCTCTTCAGCTCAAGGCGAGCGCTCTACCACTTGAGCTACAGCGCCACTTCCTCTTTTTTCCAAACTTTTAACTTTAATTTAAAAATAAAATTTTTTTTGGTCAGTCATGGGGCTTGAACTCAGGACCTGAGCTCTTTTGCTCAAGGCTAGCATTCTAGCACTTTGAACCACAGCACTACTTCTGGTTTTCTGGTGGTTAACTGGAGATAAGAGTCTCACAGTGGGGCTGGGAAGGTGGCTCAGTGGTGGAGCGCTTGCCTTGCATGCCTGAGGCCCTGGGTTTCATTCCCTCAGCACCACAAAAGCAAAAAGCAAAAAGCCAGAAGTGGCGCTGTGGCTCAAGTGGTAAAGCGCTAGCTTTGAGCTGAAGAGCTGAGGGACAAGGCCCAGGCCCAGAGTTAAGACCCCATGACTGGACCCCCCTACCCCCCCCAAAAAAAAAAGAGTCTCACAGGGACTTTTCTACTTGGGCTGGCTTCCAACTGTGATCCTCAGATCTCAGCCTCCTGTGTAGCTAGGATTACAGGCGTGAGCCACCATTGCCTGGCTAATTTTTTTTTTAACTTTAAGCAGTTGTACAAAGGGGTTTCAATGGAATATGTCAGTTTGTGAGTACACTTCCCTCTTTTCCTTTGTCTTGCTTCCAAAATCTAGCCAACATCTCAAAGGTTGCACAGGCCTGAAGGCCCCAGCTAGGTCACAGACTAGCTCTGAGAGGGGCCCATTTGGGCTTCTCCTTGACTCAAATGCCAGCACCGTAGTGGCTGCATGCAGAAGCCACAGGCAGAGATACAGTGACTCCTTCAGGAAGGCCAGAGTCTTCTGTTGGAAAAGATGGGTTGAAACTGACCGGCTCCTCCAAGTTCTGGCTATATGACCTTGGCATCCCAGAGGTTCAGTACCAGCCAGGTGCTGGTGGCTCACACCTGTAATCCTAGCTGCTCAGGAGGCTGAGATCTGAGGATTGAGTTTCCAGACTCGCCAGGAACATCCATGAGTCTCTTATCTCCGATTAACCAGCAAAATGCTTGGGAAGTAGAGGTGTGGCTCAAGTGGTTGAGGACCAGCATTGAGTGAAAAAGTTCTGGGAGAGTGTGAGGTCCTGTTGATGAGGATGATAATAGATCATACCCCCTCCAGGAGTTGGAGGGTTCAACCTGGCATTGCACAAAAGGCGACTCAGCATTTTGTGCCCACCTGTCAAATGGCTAAAACACCAAGGAAGAGCACTGAGACTTGTACGGCTCCTCTGCCTCCCCCACCCAAACAAGTCTCTGCCCAAGAGAAGGGGCAAAGTCTTTGTGCCCAGAATTCCCAGGTGCTGCATCCGGTGCTTGGGAGTGAGTGACAAGAGGAGGGAGATAATGTGGGAGGGTGAATGGAGGGAGCTAGCTGCTGAGTCCGAGATGCCAGGGAAATGGGTGCCAGTCCCTAGGGTTGGGAGACTAAACAATGCCCACCCTCCAATTCAGACCTTCCGATGTTTGTGCTTCCCAATTTGATGGCCCCACAATGGCTGGACCCCTCTTCCCCTTTTTATCCACAGCCATGTTCAATGGAGGTCAAATGGAGGTCTCCTGATGCCTGGGTTGTTGTCATTGTTGTTATTATTATCATTACTATTATTATTATTACTATTACTATAGAATGTCATGGCTAGACGTTGTGACACATACCTTCAATCCTAGCACTTGGAAAGATCTCTAGTTAGAAACCAGTCTAGGCTAGATAGTAAGATCCAGGCTAACCCAAGCTACATACCATTTTCCTGTTTCAAAGAACCAAGAGTTGAGGATATACCCTGGTGGTCAAGTTTTTTACTAATCCAGAGGCCCTGGGTTTGATCCCTAGTTCTGAGATGCTCCTGTTATTTACTGACTACGTATTCAGTGCCAGGCAATGTGCCTAGAGCTTGTGTGTGTGTGTGTGTGTGAGTGTGTGTGTGTGTTTGTGTGTAGAGGTGTGTGTTGCCTTTTGTTGTTGTTGGTGGTGGTCCTAGGGCACTGTCCCTGAACCCCTTTGCTCAAGGCTAGTACTCTACCACTTTTCAGCCACAGCACCACTTCTGATTTTCTGGTGGTTAACTGGAGATAAGAGGCTCACAAACTTTCCTGCCTGGGCTGGCTTTGCACTGCATCCTCACATCTCAGCCTCCTGAGCGGCTAGAATTATTACAGATCCAATCAGGGGACCAGAACCCAGATTCCACAGAAGAAATGCTTAGACAGTTAACAAGACTTATAAGGAGTGGAACAGACAAAACAGAGATCTGTAGCAGTGGAAATTGTCCCTCTTCCGAAGCCTAGGAAAACATAGGGAGGAGATGGTGGTCCCATCTCCTTAGAGATTGGAGCTGCTCAATGGGAAAGGGAGATGCAAAGGGAATTCAGCCATAGCCAAAGATGCCACTCAAAGTTAGGGATGAAGAGAAATACCAGACCTCATCTTCCCTGAGTGTCTTTCACTGGGTAACTCTAGTCAGAATCTAGTTGACAAGGGGTTTGGGGCATGTTATTTGCCCTCCAGAATGTTGAGCAGAAAAGAGAAAGGGACCTGGTGCTGGTGGCTAACACCTGTAATCCTGACTACTCAGGAGGATGAAATCTGAGGATTGTGGTTCCATGCCAGTCCAGGCAGGAAAGTCTGTGAGAATCTTATCACCAATTAGCCACCAGAAAACTGGAAGTGGTGCTGTGGCTCAAAGTGGTAGAAGGATAGCCTGAGCAACACAGCTCAGGGACAGAACCCAGACCTTGAGTTCAAGCCCCACGACTGACAAAAAAAAAAAAGAAAAGAAAAGAAAAAGAAAAAGAAAGGCAAGGAATAGATGTGACAAAGCAAATGAGGATCCAGACATCTTCAAGGCCAGGTCTTGCTTCTGTGGTCTCCTCTGTTGCAGGACTCCTACCTAGTAGAGGGTTGATGGGCAAATTTTCACTGCTGGTGCTCATGTGAAGACCTCTGCCCACCCTGGGCTGGGCCTCTTCTGACCCAGTGCTGGTTGGGTTCAGTGGACCCTGACAATACTGGTCATTTCCTTTGTGGACTTCACCACTGCCTCATGGTCATCTGTCTTTGTCCTTCACTCCAATAATTGTAGTCTTCTCTCTGGTCCTGACTTTCTCCCCATTGGCATTGATCTGTCTTGCCAATGCCAGCCAAAGGTGATGCTACCAAATTCCAAAGATTTCACTCTAAGTTTGCTGGTGAAGAACCCGGGCTGGAGTGGTTCTGTCCCTTAGAAACTTGTAGCCTATGATTTCACTTCTCTGAGCCTCAGTTTTCTCACCTCCAAAATGGGCAGAGTAATGGTACAAACCCTGCAGGACTGTTGTGAAGATTAAATAAGCTACTATAGGTAGAAGATAGAGCACAGTGCTCAGGATGTAGTAGTTGCTCTGGAAATGGGCACCTGAAAGGATGTAGAGAAGAAAACTCAGAGACACTTCAGACTCAAGAAGAAGCATCTCTGGACTGCAAAGAGCTGGATGACCAAGATGGCTAACGCTTCTGTATCCAAGTTGGCCAAGAAATGATGCAGGACTTTCCTTCTCTGCTTCCAAAGCTGCACACAAGTGAGTGGAGGAGTAGAGCCCTCATGCTGGGAAGGAAATGTTTTGCTGATTTGCCCACCTGTACAACCATGGGTATTTGGATCAGGAGACCTAGAGGATCTAGAGGCCACTTAGTTCTGGAAATCTGAGGTCTTAACCTTTCAGGAGGTATTATATGTTTAGCACTAGAAGGGTCTTAAGTCTGGTGGCAGAATGACTCCTGAGAGCCTCAGTAGAGCCATCAAACATTGGAGCTTGAAGGTGGGGTGTTTCTGCTGGAAGATGTTCCAGTATGCCTAGTTCTACCCTTTTGTTTTACAGCTGAAGCCTCAGCTCCCTGAAAGCTATAGTTTGGATAAGTGGGTTTTTTTTTGTCGTTGTTGTTGTTGTTTTGGCCGGTCATGGGGGCTGAATTCTGGGCCTGGGCCTTGTCCCTCAGCTCTTCAGCTCAAGGATAGAGCTCTACCACTTGAGCCACAGTGCCACTTCTGCGTTTTCTGCTTATGTGGTGCTGAGGAATCCAACCCAGGGTCTCATGCATGCAAGGCAAGCACTCTACCACTGAGCTGCCTTCCCAGCCCCTGGATAAGTGTTCTTAAAGGCACATTAGTGCTCTTTGAGGGGTGGTGGTGGTGGTGGTGGTGGAGCCTATAAGGGGCGGGGCTTAGAGGGAGGAAGTTAAGTCACTAAGGGTGTGCCTTTAAAGGGATATTGGGACGCTAGTTTTTCCAGTCTCCCTTTGCTTCAAGGTCTCCTCTGCTACACACTTCCATCATGATCTGCTGTGCTGCCACAGCTCCACAGCGACAAGGCCAAAATGACTACTGTCCTCATGAGCCAAAATAAACATTTCCTCTTTCAGCTGATTCTCTCAGGTATTTTGTAACGGTGATGGGAAAACTGTGTGAGTAGCCGGTGGATGAACCCAAGAGGAATTTTCTAGAGATAAAGTCAATGGAACACCTTTGGAGTTCAAGCTAGTTCAGCCAGAAAGAGAAAGGCTTATGGTTTATCTATGAGGTTGTCATTGTAGATACCAGATGAAAACTCTAGATTGGGCATTTAGCCCACAAATATTTTTATTTTTTGTCAACAGGGGGTTTGAACTCAAGGTATAGGTACTGTCCCTGAGCTTTTTTGCTCAAAACTAGTACTCTACCACTTGGCGCCACAGCACTTCTGGTTTCCTGGTAGATAATTGGAGATGAGTGTCATAGACTTTCCTGCTGGGCTGTGTTTGAACATTGATCTTCAGATCTCAGCTTCTTGTGTAGCTAGGATCATGGGCATGAGCCACCAGTGCCTGGCCCACGGATATTTACTGACATTGGACAATATCTGTACACTAAGTCTTGTCCTTGGCACCGTGGGGATTTGAAGAGGAGTGAAGGTTAAGATATGACAGAAAATCAAGTCAAGCTGACTTCAACAACAGGATATTTGGTTGGCTCACAGTGCTGCAAGTCTAGATGTAGGATGATGTGATGTGCTAAACTATATTCTCCCAAATATCATGAGGTGAAGACCTACTCAGTATGATGGTATTTGGAGACAGGGCATTTCAGGAGTTAAATCATAAGGATGAAGTCCTAACTCAACAGGACTGGTGTCCTTATAAGAGCAAGAGAGCCAGAGATCCCTCTTCCTTCATGCCAACACAGAGAAGATCCTAAGTAGCTATGAAGAAGGATGACACCTACAAGGCAGAAACCAGTGCAGGTGGCAGTTTGACTTTGGACTTTGGCCTCCATAGCTTTGAGAGAGAAAGAAAAAAAAATCTGTTGTCTAAGCTGCCCAGTGTCATGGCAGCTTGAGCAGACTGATACCATAGCTGTCTAGTTGTTCAGAGACTCTGAATGTGTTCCCTGAGGTCCTCTCACCTCTGCTCTCCCTCTGTGAGTAGCCCATCCTTGGCTGGAAGTGAGAGGGCTCAGCAGTGTCCAGAGTAAGAGAAAGGAAGTTATTCCATAAAGTTTCTACAAGAACAAAAGCATTAATTCCTAGAAAGCCACAGCCCACTTTCCTTCTAACTATTGGCCTAACAAGGTCACCTGCTTAAACTTGAACCTACTCCCAAGACTTGAGAAGCCCCTGTATAAAATTTTGTAGAGTATGGGAAAAGTCAGTGTAACATTCCAAATACAGAAATGTAACTAAAATAGAAATGTATGTTTCTTTCATATAAACATGTTAAAAAAGCAGTTCAAGAACAATGGGAAAGCTTGGTCATCCTCCACATGTGGTTTCTTTTTTCCAGATCCAGGTCAGGAAGAAAAGTGCAGGAAAAGAGTTAAGGAAGTACTACAGATTCCTTCTGAGGGCACAGTTTAGGAATGGTGCAATCATTTTGGCTCATTATCCATTGGTGAGAACTCAGACTCATGGCCATATCAAGATGCAAGGGAAGCTGGGAAATGTAGTCCAATAAAGCAGCCATCTACCCTGAGGAAAGCCAGTTCTGGTTTTTTGTTTTGTTTTGTTTGGGTGGTACTCAGGTTTGAGTTCAGGACTCATGCTTGTCAGACAAGGAGTCTAACACTTGAGCCATATCCTGCTTTTGTTATTTTGGGGATAAGGTCTTATTTTTTATCTGCTATCATCCTATTTATGCTTCCTCCATAACTAGGTGACTGTTGCTTCAGAAGAGGGTCTCCTGAACATTCTCCCCCCTGTCCCCTCTCCCTCCCCCCAAGCTGGCCTCAAAGCTCAATCCTCCTGATTTCTATCTCTTGAGTAGTTAGGATTACAGGTGTGAGCCACCACTCCAGTTCTATTCTTTGTTTCTTTTTTCTTTCTTTTCTTTTTTAGTCAGTTGTGGAGCTTGAACTCTGGGCCTTGGCACTGTCACTGAGCTCTTCAACTCAAGGCTATGTCCTACCACTTTGAGCCACAGCAGTACTCCTGGTTTTCTAGTGGTTAGCAGATAAGAGTCTTATAGACTTCTTGCCCAGGCTGGCTTTGAACCTCAATCCTCAGATCTCAGCTTCCTGAGCAGCTAGGATTACAGGTGTGAGCCACCAGCACCTGGTACCAGTTCTATTCTTAAAAAAAAAAAAAGGAAAAGGAAAAGAAAGGGCCAGTGCCTATAATCCTAGCTATTCAAGAGGCTGAGATCTGAGGATCATAATTCAAAGCCAGCCGGGGTAGGAAAGTCTGTACTGAGCTACCAAAAAAGCTGGAAATGGAGCTGTTGCTCAAATGATAGAGTCCTAGCCTTCAGTAAAAAAAGCTCAGGGACAGTGCCCAAGCCCTGAGTTCAAGCTTCAAGACTGGCAACAAATAAAGAAAGAAAGAAAAAGGGTTAGTGGACCAGGGAGCTCTTTGCTGGGTATTATTAACTTAAACTCAGGTTCTTGAATCAATTTTTAGAGAGGGTAGTGGTCCTACCCATGAGGGGGACAAAGTTGTCAACTTATACTTTGGCCTATGGGCATGCTTAACCCTCTGCAGTCTGGATATGCTGGTAACAACAGCTTCACTCACTGGTACTTAAAAATTGTAAACTGCTTTGTACTTCCTTGGCTTCTCCTAGGAGGGAGAATGGGCAAGTAATGAAGCAGAGTCTACTTTATTACCTGCCCATGAGGTCCTCAGACTCTGAGAAAAGGGACAGATTTAAACAGACAATTATGGTTCCATGTGACAAATAGTAAGGGGGAAGCAATATAGAAAACTGATGGAGAAATAAAGACAATGCATCTTAGAAGAGACAGAGTATGATGCATTCAGTTTAGCTGGGTCTTACCTAATATGTGGGAATTTCCCACATGGTTTGGGGTTGGGGAGGGCACTTCAGACAAAAGGAATGAACGACAGAAAAAATAAAAAGAAAAAGTTTGGAGGTGTGGATGCCTCCAGGGTGTGGCTCGTGGGCAGTATGGCTAGGGAGTGGAATCTGGGAGGATGGTTGGGATAGGCTAAGGAAGGACACCTGAAGTACCACAGGAAAGGAATTGAATGTCTGGCAGGCCTCTGAGATCCACCAGGATTTTTAAGCCAGGGGAGACATGATCAGATCTGTGTCTTTTCTCTGAGGCAAGAACTGGAGGCTGACTCGTTAGGAAGTTATTTCACAAATTTGGTTGAGTAATGAAGAGAGCCTGAATCAGATCAGGGGTTTGGTGGTGGGAATGTAGGCCAGGAGACAGTTTTCAGAGAGTTTTGTGGTAGGATGAGGGCGAGGGGGTGGTGGTTTCAAGCTGGCTAAATATGATCCTAAGTTTACATGCCTATGCTAGGAAGCCAGAGAAAGACTACAGGAAATATGAGTTTGGGGTGGGGTGGGAGGTATCAGTAAGGGGAGAAAATCCTTTCCACTGTCCTGATCGTGTTCCATGACACATTTCTTTGGGTTCCTTAAATGTACAGCAGTCTCTTAATTGAGGCATCTGAACCCCGTGTTCTCCCTCACTCTCAGATCTCCAACTGGCTGATTCCTCACTTTCTTCATGAGCCTCTTTTTGATTCCCATTATCTTCCACTTTTTTTTTTTTTTTTTTAGCACTCCATAGCTTTTCTTTCTATACCTCTCCCTGGTGGTGGTTAAAGGCCTGTTTTCTACACAAGCTTGCCATTTCTACGAGAGACAAAGGCCACTTCCTTGTCTGCTGCTCCATTACCAATACTGAGGATGGTGCTTGGCACCCAGTAGGCACTCACATAGGACTCGCGGCATCCACAGCTGCTACTGGAAATAAAAGTTAGTCAATGGTTTGGACCTGCATCCATTCAGATGGATGGAAGCTAATGTCTATCTCCACCATGGAGATAGACAATGAAGGTGACCCTTCTATAGGCCTGATTTATTATAAATTAGTGGTTCCTTTTTATTTATTTATGTTTTATTTATTTTTGGGCTGGAATTGGGGCTTGAACTCAAGGCCTGAGTGCTATCCCTTAGCTTCTTCCCATAGGCTGGTATTCTACCAATTGAGCTCCGCTTCCAGCTTTTTGCTGATTAATAGGAAGTAAGAGTCTCATGGATTTTCCTACATGGGATGGCTTTGAACTTTGATCCTCAGATCTCAGCCTCCTGAGTAGCTATGACTATAAGCTTGAGCCACCAGCGCCCTGAAAATCAGTAATTCTTGACCAGAGATGGTTTTGTCACCTGGCATGCCTGGGGGCATTTTTATTTTTTATTTTATTTTTTATCGGTGGTGGGGCTTGAATTCTGGGCTTGGGCGCTGTCCCTCAGCTCTTCAGCTCAAGGCTAATGCTCTACTGCTCGAGCCACAGAGCCACTTCCAGTTTTCTAGTGGTTTATTGGAGATAAAGTCTCACGGAGTTTCCTGCCCAGGCTGGCTTTGAACCACGATCCTCAGATCTCAGCCTCTTGAGTAGCTAGGATTACAGGCGTGAGCCACCGGCACCCGGCCATTTTTTTTTTTTTTTTTAATCATCATGACTGAATGAGTGTTCGAATGTTAAGTGCTACTAGTATCAAGAGGACAAAAGCCAAGGATGCCGCTAACCCTCCTCCAATGCACAGGGCAGCTCCCATAACAAAAGATTATCCAGCCCCACATGTCAATAGTGCCCAGAACCCTGCTGGAGAGGCAGGCAAGCCAACTGGCACAGCCAGCTTCCAGTGCAGCTTACTGGCTGTTATGGCCCAAATGAGTAAGAGCAGCAGCATAGCATTGCCATAAGAAATATGGACGTATGATGTGCAGCCAGGAACCACCTTGGATTGGCCTGTGTCAGAGGCCCTAACACCTTGGGCGGTTTCCCCTTAACTGAACTCCCGGCTGTAAGCCCAGTCGGCCCTGCCTGGCGCTGCGTCCCTCTGACTCACCCCATTGGGTTTCTCCCGCTCTTTGGTGGAAGGGCACCATTCTCTTCCCACCCCAGCCGCCTCGCTGATTATTTTCAGCTTGGCTTGCAGATGCCCAACGCTGCAATTACCCCCCAACCTCAATGGCTCCTTCTGAAAATAACATTTGGGTCGAAGAAAACCTCAGTCTGGTGGGCTGGATTTTATATGAAACAGTTAAAGCATGGGTGTGGGGGTGGGGTGGGGACAAGAGAATGGCACAGTGGTACAATTAAGAGAAGAATCTGGAAGAAGGGGAAAGAGAAGGAAGAGAAGGAAGGGGTGTTGGTAGAGGCTGATGCCCCCCCTTATATGTGTGTTTGTGTATACACACCCTGTTTTATTTATTTTGTGTGTATGTATACACACACACACATGCACACACACACACACACATATAAATGAGGCAGGGGCCCCTAATCTTTTAGAAGCCATATGCCAAGTCTTCATGTATACCTCTTATGGAAGGTTTTGCTTGTTGTAATGCTTACCCACTCCTCTGATCTTTGAGGCCTGGGAAATTCATGTCTGCCTTGGACCAGAAGAATTAGTCTATGGGCATACCAATCTTTATCCAAGCTAGTGACCATATTTTCCAACCCCCAAATAGGAGACACATGGTCTGACATAGGATTTTTGTTCATTTTCCAAGAGAGTGGCATTCTGGGAAATGTAGTTTTAATGCCCATAGGTGGGATTTGTAAGTGGTTCTATGGTCAATGGAGGAGGGCCCCATGAGACATTCACAAAGGAGCCTCTTGTGAACACAGAGGCACGTGGGTAATTTAGTTCAGAGAAGAAAATGAAACACCAGAAATGGAAAACCTGGTCAGGTGGAGGGGATGTAGGAATGAGGTCAGAAATATTTAGAAGCACGTATTGGATTCTAAAAGGGGCAGCTTGGGGTATGAGCGATGGGGTGGGGGCTGAATGAGGGGTGGGGGGAAAGCTGTATTGGAAAAAGCTTAGTTCTGGAGTTAACCAGACATAGGATCAAGTCCAGACTGAATTATTCCCCTGAGCGTGACCAAAGAAGCAACTTAGCTCCCTGGGCCTCCTTACCTGCTAAATGGAAGCAGGGCCAGATCCCACATCCTGCAGTTATTGAGAACATGCTTCCAGGTGATGGGTGTGCTCAATAGAATGCAGGTGGGAAGAACACTGGAGACCAGGAGCTCAGGGTCTCCCAAGTGAGTTCAGAGTGCTGTTCTTTGCCCTGTCCTCATTTCCGTCTGTTATATGTCACCTATTAAACTTCCCTTGTGGGACCTTTTGGAGCCAGCCCACCAGTTCTCTTGGGTACTGGTGCCCTGGAGAAGGGACATAGGGAACCACAGTTCTCCTCTGTCTTCTGTACAGATGTCTCCATTACTCTGGAGTTGGGAGAGGAGGGCTTCCTCTGTGCCTCACTTGTGGGTCCCTTCTGTGTGCCAGGTACTGAGCCAGGTCCTGGGGATACAGAAGAGAGCAAGGCACAGATTCTGTGTTCACCCAAAGAGTTTCTAGTCCAGTGGTGGATGCAGGTAATCACACTACAGTGTTAAGTGCCATAATTCAAGTAAGTATCAAAAGACATAACACACCGAAAGGTCCCAACATATCAAGAATTAGAAACAAGAGGCTCCCAGAGGAAGAGACTTCTAGACTGGGATACTAGTCTTGATTGGATAGATCAAAGGTGTAGGAAGCTCAAATCCTTTGGTCATGCGGTTATTAATGGCAGAGGTAGTATTTGAGCCTGGGTTGACTTGGTTCTCGTTCCCCAGCTCTGTGGAGGCCGTCATCAAAGCCCTGGCATTTGAGCTTTGGCTTTGAAAGAGGAGTATGGTTTGGAGGGAAAACCTGAATCCTCTGAGAGTATAGGCAGCAGCGTAGACACCTCCTAGGCTGTCATGAGGGGCAAGAATGTGTACTGTGCTTAGAACAGCACCTGAAACAGTCACTCAATATGATAGCTATTCTTACCTCCCGAGTTTCCTTCCAAATGCAGTAGGCAAGACAATTTTAGCTAACACATATACATTTTTTTATTTGAATAGTTCTGAGTCTATTTTCAGGCTGTTGTTTCACTCATGTTATTGCTTAGGGCAAGAATACATTAAGAAGGGAATCAATTTAAGCTTAATTTAGAGGGCAAGTTATAAAATAAAAGTAAAAATATAGACTACAGTTGGAATATGTATGTGGGAGAAAAATCATGCAGGCGATACCTAAGCGGCTGAAAAGGTTGTCACCCAACCTGTGATGCCATGTTCCCTTCTGCAAAACAATCCCTTCTGAGACAAGAGGCCTGATTGAGCTAATGAGCTTTGGAACCCGACAGAATATCTCAGACTGGGAGGATCGCAAAAGGAGGTGGAATCCAAAGGTCCCGGTCCAAAAACCAAGAGCCAACTCTTCAACTTGGCTCTGCCGGCGCATTTTGGGGCGATTTGGGCCTCTCTCTCTATCCCTTTTAAAAAAAAAATCACTGGGTCAATCAGTCAACCAATGCCTCAGGAGAAGGTTAATTAAGCTCAGATCTCGGTTGCAAGCTGCCAAAAGGTCCCCACGCCCGCCGGCCCCGCCCCACCACCAGGCCCCGCCCCCAGCCCCGCCCCCTGCACATCTGGAGAAAAGCTTTTTGTCCTGCCCCGCCCCGCAAGGCAGTGCTGCAGCCCGCGCATGCGCGTTAGCCCAGTGCTGGTGCTCCACGGTAGGGCTCCACTCCCAGAACTGCGGCATTGCAAACTGTTGCATCAGACATCAAGCGGCCGGCGGGGCCGCCAGGGTTTCTAGGAAGATAGGAAGGGTTTGAGCTCCTCTGTGGTCTCTTGGGAGCACTGGCTGTCACTCACGGTGTTTACACTCCAGTAACAAGATCTCCTAAAAATCTCAAGCTTGCACCGGTCAGGGTCCTTCCTTTGCCACCACTGCTCCTGCCCCCCATTCATTATGGGCCCCAGGCTGGACCAACTGGACTGGTTTCCATCTGCTTCATTCATTCATTCACTTTTGCAAGCGCTGGAGCTTGAATTCAGGGCCTGGGCGCTGTCCCTTAGCCTTCTGATTCAAGGCTGGCACTCTACCACTTGGTTAATTGAAGATAAGAGTGTCACACACTTTTCTGCCAGAGTGGCTTTGAACCATGATCCTCGGATCTCAGCCTCCCGAGTAGCCCACCAACACCAGGCTCGGTCTGCTTTATTAATGGCCAGGATCCTGAAGGAATGAGAGGGTTTGATTTCTCTTCCCCAGTACAAGAATGCCCCTGAGGAATTTCACACTCTGTGAAAGTGTAAAGCTAATTTCCCCAGACAAGCGCACTATAGCCCATTCCCAAAAGGGCTTGGCAGGCTCCCAGCAGGAATGCTCAGAGCTTTCCAAATCTCTTTTCCTCAGCAACTGGATGTGCAGTCCGAGCGAGGAGCCTTTCTAGCACTTCACTGTGGGTGGCTGGACTTATGTCCTTCCCAAATAAATCTTCCTCTTGGCTTATCTCAGGTCCACATGTAATGGAGATTTTGGACACCAGCCAGAGAAAGCACAACTCCAAACTCACACATAGGTGGCTCTAAAGAGTTCCCTTGATTCACATGGCTCAGCATCTATGGTCACAGAAAACCTGATATCCCTACTCTTCCCCTTTCTAATCTCTGGACCACTGCCTTTCTAAAAGGGAGAAAAAAAAATAGTGCTGCATCTAGAAGGGATTGTGGCAGTCTTGGGGGACAAAAAAAGTTCTAAAGGGATTGTCAGGGACCAAAAGCTGAATCCTATCCTACAATCTTCCATTTATTTATTTACTTACTTATTAGGACAGTTCAAGACCAAGATCATTCAGTATTAATAGATTTTCCAGAAAGACAAAAACTGTCAGTTTACCTCAAGCATTTTGTCTTTTTTTTTTTTTAGGGTGTTGGTGGTGAAAGTTTATTGGACCAAATAACCTGGAGAGTAAAATAAACCCAGTGTTTTGCCTTCTCATTATTGCCAATCACTCCATCCTCAGATTTAATCATCTTGGGGGGAGGGGGAGAAGAACTCAAAAGACTGGTAAGTATTCTCTAGTGCATCCCTTGCCAGATGGTCAGTTTTGTTTGTTTAAAGCAGCACTTTGCTGGGAACAGTGAAGTACATGGCAATGTGGGATTTTCATTGTAATAAAGCCTTCTTGAGTATGGCCTGAACCACTTCGGTCACATTAATGGAGTTCCCAAGATAACAAGAAACGGATGGGAAAGAGTGTTGGCAGGGTGCTAGAGCTGGAACGTCCCTGAGTCCTGCTTCTGGAGGCAAATCTAGGCCCAAACCTTCTGCCATATGGGTAAGTTCAGGGAGCTACGGCCTCAGGGAACTGCCAGGAGCACACAGAGCGTCAGATATTTCTAAGCAATAGTCCCCAGCTGGAGAAGCAAGTTCTTTATTATCTTGGGGCCAGGCATGAAAGTTGGAGACATAGCTGAGATCATCCTGGACAAAGAGAGAGAGAGGAGATCCTGGGTTCAATCCCCAGTCCAGGGGATGGGACTGGAACCAAGAGATCAGAAGCCAGTGGGAACAAGAGAAGGTAGCCTCAGGATTTCTATTGGGGTCTCTGCCATGCCGAAGCACTGCTACTTGGCAGGTTTTTGGTACATATCTGTGGAATGAATGCGCTGAAGGAATGAGAGGAGGTGCCTAGGACAAAGCAAGTGTCAGTTGGGACACCCTGATTCTCTCATGTTGGAGCAGGGAGGGGAATTCTGGTATAACAGACTTAGAGAAAGCTAGGGATGTAGCTCAAGTGGTAGAGCATGTGAAGGAAGCACTGGCTTCTATGTTCAGCAAAAAGGACAACAGAACCAGATCCATTAAGTGGGCTATTTTTCATTTTATTTTTTCACCTGGGTTTCCCTAGTTGGAGAAGCCACCTGTTGGTAATTCTACAGCTGAGCAGAATAAAATAAAATTAAATAAGTACAGCAGTGTCCCCGACGGTCAGGGATACAGACATGAGCTAAAGGTGGATTCCACTTTCTCACTGGCACTCACATCTTCCCACACCATACAGACCCAGACAAAGCTCCTGTTCTAAGAGCTTATGATCTAAATTCCTTGTGGAAAGTCTGCCTTGGAGATGCTTAAGGCACCTCATTTAGTCCTCATTTCCACTTCAAGTCATGTCTCTGCTTCCTGAGAACCCACCACATTTTAAGTTTGTAGCTGGGCCTTCCTTCTGCTTTTGCTATTTTGGTGCCAATTTAAAGGGTGGAGAGAGCCACATTAATTTTAAAATAAAACACAAATAGCAAAATGAGACTTGGTTGAAGTAAAAACCACAGAAGGGATTTTTTCCCCCTGTCTTCCATATTTTTCAGATTTTCCTAGAACCACCTTTGTTTCCTTAAGCCCAGACATAGAAAGTGAGTGGGCTCCTCCGGATACATTTCCAAACTCGGGCAAAAACCCTCCAGCCTTGCCTTGCATCTTTAGGCTGTGCTTTTTTTTTTTTTTTTTTTTTTCTGTTTTAGACATTTGAGTCGTCAAGTGGGGCCAAGAAAGCTAGTCAAGCCTCCCATCGACTCAATGTGGCACACTCTGTGTGTGTGTGTGTGTGTGTGTGTGTGTGTGTACTGGGGCTTGAACTCAGGGCCTCACTTGGGGCCTGGCTTTTTTGCTCAAGGCTGGTGTTCTACCATTTGAGTCATACCTCCACTTCCAGCTTTTTGGCTTCAAACCTCAATCCTCAGATCTCAGCTTCCTGAGTAGCTAGGATTACAGACATCAGCCACTGGGCCTAGTGATAGATTATTTTTTAAGGGTATCCCTTTGTAGCTCAGACTGACAACTCTTCATCCAACTTCCTCCACCTCCCAGGGGCTGGGGTGATTGGAGTTCACCACCCTCCTGGGCTCTGGGTGCTGTTAAAGTAGGTTGTATCTTACCTATTCTGAACGTTTGTGTCAGCTTGTCCAAATTCTGAGTGGTGGGAATACAGCTTTAAAGGCAAATGCTCCACTTACCAGTTTCTGGACCTCATCCATCCAATGGGAATAAAGATCCACACCTCTCAGAGCTGTGGTGAATCAATGAGTCAAGACCTAAATAGGGCTCAGGGCTCAGAGGCAAAAGCAGCTCTCAATAGGCGGGAGCTATTATGAAAATAGATCCTGGCATCTGTCTATTCCCTCCTTAACCAATTCCCCCCACCCCACTCTTATTTTGGAAAAAGAAAAAAATCGATATCCATTCCAAGTGGATGATTTATCCCCATTTTTCAGACCAGGCCAGAAGGGGACCTGAGGCTGAGTTGAATTTGCAAACACCTGGGCCTGTTAATGGTATGGAATACTTCTTGTCTCCCAAGCAGCAGGTGACCGAACCCTTAGGCAGGAACTTGGGAAGCCCAGGAGGCAGATGGGAAGATGGTAAAGAAGTTGAAGCAGGTCCAGGACTGCCATCAGGAGGAAGGAAAGCTTCCAGGCGTCTGTCTGTCCATCTGTAGACGTCTGTCTGTGGAGGTCCGCCTATCGGCCCCCAGGTCTGGAGATGGGAAGACTCCAGGCGCGAGCGACAGCGCCCTCTGCCGGCCTCGGGAGGCAAGCGCCGCGCGGAAGCCCGGTTCCCCCGGCCAGGGTGAGACTCGCGGCCCCTCCCCCTGCCTCCGCCCCGGGCTCCATCCACGCTCGGACCGCTCCGCCGGGGCTCAGACTGTATTCCTTTCTGCTTGGATCTCTACCCTACACGAGCCGGAGGAGCGAGGACGGTGCTCGGACACACCCGATTTAGGCGGGGATCGAAGACCGCAGGAAGCTACCCAAACCCAGCCCGGGGCTGCGCCTTTTGGGATCCCCGGCCGGAGCTGGCTGGGCCATCGGAGGTGGTTTTGGAAGTGGCACCGCCTATGGTCAAAGACCGCGGGGTTCTGCGGTGCAGAGAGGAGCCCAAGGTTGGCTTTCTGCCTCGCCCATTTTCCATCTAAGGTGACCTTGGGGCAAGGTGCCGAAATCTGCCCATCTTTAAGATGGGTGGCCAGGCAAAGTTCCAGGGCGATCAGACAGCGTGGGTCAGAATTCTGGCACTGACAGTCGCCCAGCTGTGTGCCCTGGGGCAAGTTACTTAACCTCTCGGTTCCGGTTTCCTGCAAAAAATGAGAGATCAGAACGGTACTTACCCTCCAGCGCGGCTGCTTGCAAAACGCTTACTTAACACAGCGCCTGGCACAAAGAAGGCGCTCAATAAATGGTGGCTATTACGGTCGTGGTTGTCTTTATTACGAGCGCGGAGCACTGGAGCAGAGCTCTGGCCGTGGCTATTGTTAAGTCTCGTTCTCGGGTCCGGCAATTTCTTTCCGGACATTGTTATCTTTATTCGTATTCTAAACCCTGGCGCTTGCTTGCGTTTCTAATCACTCGTCGAAAGACAAGCCAGGCTTCCCGCCTGTTCCTCCGTTCCGCGGGAGGAGGTGGAGGA
>NW_012267341.1:1923498-1930757 GCF_000151885.1 Dipodomys ordii
GCAGGCCCGCCGCCCCGCTTGACTTGCCCGGCACGCTTCTCCAACTTGCCGCATCCCGCCTCGGTCCTCCCCGCCCGTGCGGGCGCGGGCGCCACGCCGAGGTCACGGCGCGCAGCCTCCCCTCCCCACCCCAGCCGTCCTCCGCCAGACCTTGTACGACAGTGCGCCGCACAGATTCCCGCAAAGGGCTTCCATCCCCGCGCCCCCCGCCCCCGAGAGAAGCCGCGCCTGGCCAGGCAGCGTTAGGGCGGGCCTGGGGGTGGGGGGTGGGGGGCGCCATCCAGGCTCTTCCTGTCTTCGGAGACACCCCGACCTGCCTGCCATTTGCTGACAGGAGCGAGTCCCCGCACCGCGGCAGGTGTCCCGTGTTGTTATTTGCTGTTGGCTCTAATAGAAGGGATTGGACCCTCCCCCCCCACTGGCTTCCTTTTTCTCATAACCCATCCCCCCCCACCCCCAAACTCAAGATGGTGAGTCACCCCTTCAAGGACGCCCCCTCCTCCCTTCTGCTGTCTGGCTGACTAAAGCGTCTCAGGGCCTCCTGCTGATTTCTGTCATGTTTGGGAGAGAGCCCTGACCTTTCAAGATGGCCAACGTCCTGTGCCCGCCCCCAGCCCAGCCCCTTCCTTCCACTGCTCGCGTGTCCACCCTTTCCGTCTCAGGTCTTTGCACACGTGGTTCTTTCTGCCTCGATCCCTCTCCACCCTTCCTCACTTGATTTTTCCACTCTTCCTCCTCAAGGAAGTGAGCACCATTTCCTCCCAGGAGCCTTCCCTGCGCCTTCACTTCACCCTTCCGAAACTCAGTCAAATCCGCCTTTGATAAGGTGTAAGTTCAGTCCTAAAAAAATAGAAATCTGACGCGTGTCAAAACTACAGAGAAAATATAGACACATTCTCCCCTCCTCCCTCTGTCAAAACATTGCCCTATTTAATTCAGCTCTTTTGCCAGGCGTGGTGCTCCATCCCTGTAATCCTAGCGACTTTGGAAGCTGAGCTTGAGAGGACTGAAGTTTGAGGCCAGCTTGAGAAAGAAAAGTTCTCACAACCCCTTCTCAACCATAGCTGAGCATGGTGGCTGTGGGCTGATCACCCTAGCTACCTGGGAGGCTGACTTCAGGAGGATTATGCCTCCAGGCCAGCCCAGGCAGAAAAGTCCAAGAGACATCTCAACAGTAGAAGCTGGGCATAGTGACATACACTTCTCATCCTAGCTATGACTGAAAGCTTCAACTAGGCTGGTCACAATCTGGGAAAGCCCCCGGACAGGAAGCAAGACTGAAAAAGGACCTGAGACCTAGCTCAGTGGTAGACTACTTGTTTAGCAAGTGCTGGGGCCTTGAGTTCAAACTCAGGTATTGGAAAACAAAACAACACCAAAAACCTTTAATTTTATTTCATATTTACTTATTTATTTTTTCGGTCATGGGGCTTGAACTCTGGGCCTGGGTGCTGTCCCCCAGCTCTTCAGCTTAAGGCTAGCGCTCTACCACTCAAGCCACAGCGTCACTTCCAGCTTTCTGGTGTTTTATTGAAGAGTCTCACGGACTTTCCTGCCTGGGCTAGCTTTGAACCATGATCCTCAGATCTCAGCCTCCTGACTAGCTAGGATTACAGGTGTGAGCCACCAGCACCAGGCTCTTAAAATTTTTTTTTTTTGGGTCCGGTCATGGGGCCTGAACTCTGGGCCTGGGCGCTGTCCCTCAGCTCTTCAGCTCAAAGCTAGCGCTCTACCACTTGAGCCACAGCGCCACTTCCGGCTTTTTTCTTTTTGCTTATGTGGTGCTAAGGAATCGAACCCAGGGCCTTGAGCATGCAAAGTAAGTGCTCTACCACTGAGCCACCTTCCCAGCCCCCTCTTAAAATTTTTTTAATTAAAAAAATTTAATTGTTATTATAAAGGTATGTACAAAGCAGTTACAGTTACATAAGTCAGGAAATAAGTATATTTCTTTTTGGACAATGTTACCTCTTCCTTTGCAAAAAGAAAAAAAAAGATCTTTAAAAAAAATCCTTAAAGGATGTGTAAAAGCCTGCAGATCTAGATGTAGGCTCTGAGATCATTTCTGTCCCTACCCTGTCCTAACTACATCCCTGCATTTGGGGTTCAACATTCCCAAACACACTTTTACATTTTTACTACTTATCTCTGCACCTTGTAAGCACATCATAGAATTGTTAGGTGTTTTTAAAAAAATATTTTATTTTGTCATCTTTAGTTGAACCTTGAAGAACTAACATCATACTAAATATAAATTCTGGAACTGGAGGTGTAGCTCATGTGGTAGAACACTAGCCTTGAGTGGAAAAAGCCAAGGGAGAACGGGAGGGCTTGAACTCAAGCCCCAGTGCCACATACACATGTGTGGCACACACACACACATGCATGTGTACATACACAAATATCTCACCATATACTTGCCTTTTCCCCTGAGCAGTGTATTTTCCAATGAATCTGCATGGACACATGAAGTTCTATCACCCATTTTCACTACTGATGAGGGTCCCCTTACATGAATTCAACAATGGATTTTGCCAGTCTCCTTTTGGAGAATGCTTTACCTTTGTTGTTGTTATTGTTAAGAACAATACTGCCATAACTACTCGTATGCCCTTTCCCTTGCACAGAAGTGAGTCTTCAGGATAGATTCTGGAGAGCGGCACTCAGGACGTGGGGTTGGCAGCTGTACTGGGTGTGGCGAACTGGATTTTTGCACCGATTCACAGTTGCAGAGCAATCTAAGAGCGTTCCACATCCTCAGCAACACTTGGTAAGGTCGAGCTTCAAAAAATGTTGCCAAGCTGCTGGGTGTGAGATGGCATTTCGATGTTTTCCTTTGCAATTGCCTGTTTACCAGGGAGACAGCAGAACCTACTTGCTTTGTTTATTGGCCATTTGCCTTTCTTCCTTTTTAGGTTGGCTGTTGCTTTCCTAAGGCTTCCGTTAGAGTATCTCTTACTATGTGTCAGAGTTCTTTATATATTCTGGGTACTAATCCTCTGTCAGTCAGAGGCCCATCTGGTGCCGTTTGTACCAACCAGTTGTAATTTTAGATTGGTGTGACTATCTGATGAATGTCTGACTTTCCTATTAGTGAATAAGCATCAGGAAAAGAGAAATCATCTCCTACAAGGAGTGCAGTGTCTAACAAGTATCAAGAACTCAATAAAGAAAGACTTCTGGACAGCCTAGCACCAGTGACTCATGCTTATAATCCTAGAGACTCAAGAAGCTGAGATCTGAAGATCCCAGTTCAAAACAAGTCAGAGCAGATAAATCCATATCTTCAATTAACCAGCAAAAGGCTGAAAATTGAGGTTTGGCGCAGTGGTAGATCATCAAGTTATGAGTGGGAAAAAAAATGAGCAAGAGGCCTTGAGTTCAGTTCAAGTCTCAGTACCAGAAAAACAAACAAACCAACCCTCCCAAAATCTGGATAAAATGCAATGATAAGTAACCATATTCCTTTAAAAAATATGTCTGCCCCTCAAGTTCTTATACTCTTTGAGAGCATGAATCTGGTAATACTTTATTCATCTTTGTATCTCCAATACCTGTCATAACATAATGCCTTGGCTTGAGAGTATACAGTCATAATTAATTAATAATTAATTTTTTGATGTTAGTACTAGGGCTTGAATTTAGAGCCTTGAGATTTTGCTTGGCTTTTTTTTTTTCTGTCCAAAGCTGATGCTTTATAACTGGAGCCATACCTCAACTTCAGGCTTTTTGCTGGTCAATTAGAGGTAAGAATCTCACAAACTTTCTTGCCAGGGTTGGCGTTAAACCATCATTTTCAGATTTTAGTCTCCTGAGTAGCTCAGATTACAGGTGTGAGCCATCGGCCCTCAGCCCGAATAATTTTAATGAATTAATTTCCTCTGTGATTTTCTTTCTTGTTTTCCCCTTGTTCTCAACTCACCTATTTTTGCAGCCCAGTTACATTATCTATAAAATGAATGCATAATAAAAATGTGTCAGTATATTTATGAGAATCACATGACATATGCATTAGTGGGTACTTAGCACATTGTGGGTTCTCAAAGTACTGACTTTCAGTACCTCCACAACAATCCTTTTGGTCCATAACACTGATTAATTTTAGCAGAAAGTTCTTTCCTAGAGAGAATAAAAGTGAACCTTCTGAAGATCTGGTGACCGAGATTTTTTTTTTCCTTTTATTGGCATTTGACCCACAATATAAGGCTCAGTCCCAATGCAATCTCTAAAAAGCATCAAATATCATTCTTCTTTTTTTCTTTTATAAATTCCAGACATATCAAAGACATGTGAGCCATACCTAGATTTCAGACCTTTCTATGGAGGTGTCTAAGGGCCAGTCCCTCACTTTGCCCAGAAGTAAGAGAGCAGCAAGGCCTGTCAGCCATCCTAGAGTGGGAGTTCGGAGGCTGCGGCTGGGAACAAACACAAGAATTCTCACATCTGGTTCTCGCATCTGCCATTGATTGTGTGGCCTTCGATCTATTTATAAAATGAAGATCATAATCCTTGCTTCTTTTGGAGGTTGAAACTCATTAATTACTCTCTTCAAAATTCTTTGAGATCCTCATCATAAAAAGCAGTTCTCACACATTTAAATAAAGCTCCCCCAAAGGTAAATGGCCCTGCTATTGCACCTGTCTCTACAACAAAGGAATACAGGCTTCACTTTGCTAGTGTGACCCTTCTTACACTTGGCATTTACTTTTTGCTTAATGCACTATCTTGGAACTAATTCCCTGCAGGAGCCTGCATGCTATCACTCTGTATTTATTTACTGTGAACATTTAGCTGTGTTTTTTTTTTCTTTTTTTCATTTTTGGTGTCATCTGGAACAAATCAACACAAACTTAGTGGCTTAAAAGAACTCAGGTGTTTTATTTTACCCTTTGGAGTTGGGAAGTCTGAAATGGGTCTTGCTGGGCTAGTCAAGATGTCAGCAGGAACACGCTTTCCCTGGGAGCCTCTAGGAAGGGATGTGGCCTTGTCATTTCCAGTTCCCAGAGACACCCTGCTTTCCTTGGCTCCTGACTCCATCTGCAAGACCAACAACAGTAAGTCAAGTTTGTCTAGTTCTAGTCCCTTCCCTCTGACTCTCCTTGTTACCTCTCACTGGCTTTTTAGTGACTCCTATGATGACTTTGTCCCCTGAGTAATTCAGACTCCTCCTCCTCCTGCTTCTTCTCCTTTTTCTTCTTACTACTATTTTGCTCCAGGTTTGAACTCAGGGCTTGGGCACTGTCCTTGAGCTTTTTTAAAATTTTATTTCTCTCAAGGCTGGCACTTGAGCCACATCTCTACTTCCAGCTTTTTGATGGTTTATTGGAGATAAGAGCCTCATGAACTTTCTTGCCCAGGCTGGCTTTGAGCTGTGGTCCTCAAAACTCAGCCTCCTGAGTAGCTAGAATGATAGGCTTGAGCAACTAGAGCTTGGTTTATTAATTTATTTTTCTTACTTTTTTTTTTGCTTGCCAGTCCTGGAGCTTGAACTCAGAGCCTGGACATTGTCCCTGAGCTTCTTTTGCTCAAGGCTAGCAATCTACCACTTGAGCCACAGCACCATTTCCAGCTTTTTCTGTGTATGTGGTACAGAGGAATCGAACCCAGGGCTTCAGGCATGCTAGGCAAGCGCTCTACCACTAAGCCACATTCCCAGCCCTATTAATTTTATTCTGAGACAGGATAATGCAGTTGGTTAGAATGTGCTGTGTAGCTTAGGCCATCCTCCTCAGCCTCACAAGTGCTGGGATTACAGCACTTTAGTAGCATTTTATTTATTTTATTTTAGTAGTCCTAGGGAACTTGAGAATGCTAGGGAAATTCTCCATCACTTAGCTAAATCCCTAGCCCCAGTATGTATGTATGTATGTATTTATTTACTTATTTATAGAGTAGGTTACAGAAAATGAGTCAGAAAGGACAGCGAGAGCTCATATTATCTTCTCTCTCCTTATAATCTCCCAATTATTAATATGTTAGTGAGGTATATTTCCTACCACTGATGAATCAATGTGGACACATTTAATTTTTTAATTTTTTATTTTCTGGTCAGTCGTGGGACTAGAACTACTTAGAGCCCCACTTCCAATTTTCTGGTGGTTAATTGGAGATAGATGTCTCGCTGACTTTCCTGCCTTGATTGTCTTTGAACCCTGATCCTTAAATCTCAGCTTCTTGAGTCACTAGGATTACAGTCATGAGCCACCAGCACCCACTTTATGGATACATTTTAACTCAAGTCAGAACAGCTTATATTTAACATCACTCTGAGTTTTTACAAATGTATAGCTGCATACATTTACTGTTGTGTAACCATATAGAATAGTTTTACTGTTCTAAAAATTTTCTGTACCCTATCCTCAACCCTTGTCCAACACTGATATTTTTACTGTTATATACTTCTATGCTTTCCAAGAAAGGCATACAAGTGGAATCATGCACAATGTGATTATGCACAAAGCTTCTCTCACTAGTATATGTTTAAATGTCTTTTAGTGGCTTGGTAGTTTATTTCTTTTTAGGGCTAAGTAATATTCCACAGTGTGGATATTGTACAGCTTGTTTATATAGTCTTCTACTGAAGGACACCTTGTTTGCTTCCAAGATTTGGCAATTATGATACAATTACTATAAATATCCAGGTGCAGATTTTCATGAGGATCTGAGTTTTTAATTGTGCCAATTTTTTTTCACACCTTTGAATACAAAGTATTTTTGCAAAGTTTTTCATCTTGGGCAATCTGATAGATTTAAAAAAATGACATGTAGTTGTTGCTTCATTGTACATTAATTACGAGTGATGTCGAATATCACTTATTTATAATTTTATTTATAGAAATGGTCTGTTCACATTTTTCTACTAGTTTATATATCTTAGCAATATATAAAACATTTTATATTTCATTTTTTCCCATGAGCTTACACTAGTTATAGAGAGGGGGATTTCATTGTTACATTTCCTCATATGTTTACAATATAGAACATTTTTACATAATAAGGAAATTGGAAACTTGAATCCTATTTTTACAGAGTTTATCTAGTATATTTGTTTTTTTATTTTTCTTCACATATAAGTTTAAGACAGTTGTAAATCAAATAAATACATTCTTTTCTCTCTCTTCTTTCTTTTTTTAATTTTTTTGTGAACATACTGTACAGAGGGGTTACAATTACATGGGCAGGATAATGCGTGCATTTCTTATCAAACATTGCAGCCTCCTCCTTTGTTTACCCTTCACATCCCTTCCCAGCCTCCCCCC
>NW_012267341.1:1931477-1949106 GCF_000151885.1 Dipodomys ordii
GCCACTTCCGGTTTTCTGGTGGTTAATTGAAGATAAGAGTCTCATGGACTTTCCTGTCCAGGCTGGCTTTGAACTGTGATCCTGAGATCTCAGCCTCCTGAGTAGCTAGGATTACAGGTGTGATCCACTGGTGCCTGGCTGTCTTTGGAATTTTATTCCCATATTATTCATTGTTTAAGTATAGAATTTACACCACAGAGAGGCCCAGTGCCCATTGGCACTTACTCTCTTCTCCTCAGGGCCCGTGGCCCTGGTGATCACTAAGTTGCTTTTGGTTTCCATGGATTTGCCTATTTTGAAATCTCATATAAAAAGAACTGTATGATACGTGGCCTTTTATGACTGGCTCTCCTTACTTTGAATCGTATTTTCAAGGCTTATTTCTACTGCTGTGCTGGAGCTGGGCCACGTTTTGCTTTGCTTTTCTGCTCATCAATGATTGGCATTGGTTGTTTTCACCTCTTGGTTCTTCTGATTGCTCCTATCATGAGCATGAATGTCCAGCTTTTGTGTGGCCAGTGTGTTTTCAGTTCTCTTGGAATCTCTCTCTCTCTCTCTCTCTCTCTCACACACACACACACACACACACACACACAAACACACACACAGAGAACATGGCTGATCGTATATATGTTTTTAGATTTTGAAGAATTGCCAGGCTTGTTTCCAAAGTTGCTAAATTGTTTTACATACTTGTTTGAGGTTTTTATTTTTATTTTTTGTAGCTTAGTCTGGCCTTGAGCGCATAGTCCTTCTGTTTCTGCCTACCCAGTGCTGGGACTATAAGCATGCATTACCATGTCTGGCTTCTGTTTTAAATTCTTAATAACAGTGCATGTGCATTATTGATCTCTTTATATCCTCACTAATTCATGTTAATGTCTATCTAATTATGACTATACTTATTGGTGTGATGAGGTATCTCATTGTTATGTATACTAGTACTGGGGCTTGGATTTAGGGCCTTACACTCTTGCTTGGCTTTCTCACTTAAGGATGGTTCTCTGCCACTTTAGTCATACCTCCATTTCTGGCTTTTTGCTGGTTAATTGGAAATAAGCGTCTTGCAGATTTCCCTGCCTGGTCTAGATCCAACTGTATTGGATCTCAAGTGTGCCAGATGTAAACTTCCTGAATAGCTAGGAAGGTGTGTGCCAGCAGCACCTGGCTTGCAGGTTTTGGTTTTGGGGTGTGTGTGTGTGTGTGTGTGTCCTGGTCCTGGAGCTTGAACTCAAGGTCTGCACACTGCCTGAGCTTCTGTGCTTACAGCTAGTGCACTACTACTGAAGCTACAGCTTCACTTCTGGCTCTTTGATGGTTAATTGGAGATAGGAGTTTCATGAATTTTCCTTTCTGGGCTGGCTTTGAACGTTGAGTTTCAGAACTCAGCCTCCTGAATCAGTAGGATTATAAGCTTGAGGTATAGGTGCCCAGCCTCAGGCTAGAGATTTTCATTTCCCCAAAGATTAATGATGTCTAGCATTTTTCCTGTGCTTGTTGGCCACTCATATATATTGTTCAAATTATTGCCTGTTCATACCCTCTGCACATTATAAAAGTAGATTCTTGTCTTCCTATCTGTCAGTTGAAAGGGTTGTTTTTCTATTCTGCACAGTAGTCTCATACCATAGACATGGCTTACTCATATTTTCTCCCAGCTTTTTTTTTTTGGGTCCGGTCGTGGGGCCTGGGCCTGGGCGCTGTCCCTCAGCTCTTCAGCTCAGGGCTCGCACTCTACACTTGAGCCACAACACCACTTCCGGCTTTTTTCTTTTTGCTTAGGTGGTGCTAAGGAATCGAACCCAGGGCCTCAGGCATGTAAGGCAAGCGCTCTACCACTGAGCCACCTTCCCAGCCCATTTTCTCCCATCTTGTGAGCATGTATTCACTTATTTTTTAACTTGCGGGGCATGAATTCAGGGCCTGGGCACTGTCCCTGACCTTTTTCTTTCTTTTTTCTTTTTTTTCCAAATTTTTTTTATTGTGATTGATTACATAATTTCCCAAATTTCACAGTATTGTGGGATAGTGATGCTTAGTTAAAGTCACAAACACATTCTAACTTTCCTGGAGCAAATTGCCTATCACGGTCTATAACATTTATGAGTGCTATGAGCTTTGCGATACAGTTATTTCTTCCACATTGGGTGATATGTACATTTCTTTTGTCTTGCATAGCATCAGCTGTTCCCTCTTGATCTTTTTCACTCAAGGCTAGTGCTCTACCACTTTGAACCATAGAGCCACTTCCGGTTTTCTGGTGGTTAATTGGAGATAAGAGTCTCATGAACTTTCCTGCTTGGGCTGGCTTTGAACTGCCATCCTCAGATCTCAGCCTTCTTGAATAGCTAGGATTACAGACATGAGCCGGTGGCATCCAAAGCAGCCAGATTTTTTGTTTGTTTGTTTATCCTGTCTTTTGAACACAAGAGGTTTTCATATTGATGAAGACTATTTTATTTCATTCATTTATTTTTGTGTTTTTGATGCTTATTTAAGAAACTATATTTCAATGTCTGTTAGATATTACTACTGTTTTACTTTGTTTTGTTTTTGCTCCTCCAATATTTTTCCTTTTTTTTTTCTTCTTTTCATTGTTAGGTTTGTTTTGTTTTTGAGATGGAGGCTTGCTAGGTAGCCATTGCTGGCCTAGAACACACCATGTAGCCCAAGCTGGCTTTGAACTCCTAATCCTCTTGCCTCAATCTCTAGAGTGCTGGATTACAGGCATGTATGACCACATCTAGCCTTTTCCCCGGTTATTCTTGCATGTTTATTTTTCTATAGGAGCTTTAGAATCAGCTTAGCTGTGTTAAAAGCAATGGTTTCAAAATTGGAATCACCACAAATATCATGACTCACATGTTTATAATAGTACATCATAGTATTAAAAAACAAGCTATTACCAAGTGCTGGTGGCTAATATCTGTAATCCTAGCTATTCAAGAGGCTGCGATCTGAAAATTGCAGTTCAAAGCCAGACCTGGGCAGGAACTCTGATGAAACTCCAATTAAACACCAAAAAAGCCAGAAGTGGAGTTGTGGCCCAAGCACTGGCCTTGAGCAAGAAAGCTTAGGGACACCACCCAGGCCCTGAGTTCAAGTCCCAGAAGCCACATGCATGTCGTGTGAATACACACACACACACACACACACACACACACACACACACAAACCTGCAACAACAACACACTATGAACTGGTTCCAGGTCTCATGCCTGTAATTCTAGCTACTCAGGAGCCTGAGATTTGGAGGATTATATAGTTCAAAGCCAGCTTGAACTAAATTTCCAACGAATGAGCAAAAAGGTCATCTGGAGAGATGACTCAGCCAAGTAAGGTGGTTGGGTGAGTTCAAGCCCCAGTATCAGCAAAGAAAAAAACCCTCCGAACCAGGCTAAAGCTAAAGCTTTTACTTGCATGCAAACTGAATTGCTCAGCATTCTAAAGCATCCTTTGTGTATAGATTAGCAATTTGTACTGGTTGTGTTCTGTGTTGTTATGCATATGAAAGCAATCTTTTCTATCTTCTTACTGCTTGCTGATTGCATAAGAAAAAAACTAACTTTTCTGTATCAGCCACATAACTGGTTATCTTGGTTTATTGATAATGAATATTGGATTATTTTATTGGTAACTCCCCAGTGAATTGCCTTGAGCTAGATGTTTGTATTATCATTGAAAGACAGTGATTTGGCTTTCCTTTTGCTCATATAGTGGCTTAACTGTTTAGGCCATTGCTTCTGGAGTCCCATTGAACGATGTCGTGTGAGTGAAAAATTCTTATTTTCCTCTTGCCTCTGTATAGAATTTGCAGAAGAAAGCATCCAGCATCTCTTTCTCTTTCCCTTATTGGACTTCCTCTGCCAGGTCTCAGACAGGGCTGTGCTGGCTTCATAAAAACAATCTGGAAGCTTTCCTGTATTTTCTTAACTCTGGAACAATGTAAATAGCAGGTAGATTCATCGTGAAGTCATTTGGGCTCCACATTGTTTTGGGTATAAAATCTTCAAAAACATTCTCCAGTCTTTGATTTTTTTTTTTTTAATAACATACTGGGGTTTGAACTCAGGGCCTCTACCAACTGAACTACACATTCAGAACTTTTTGCTCTGGTTATTTATTTTGTCTGTCATGGGACTTAAACTGAGGGCCTGGGACTGTCCCTGAGCTCTGTTTGCTCAAGGATAGTGCTCTACCCCTTTGTGTCACAGCTTCTCTTCTGGTTTGTCCTGCCTGGGACATGCAATCCTCAGATCTCAACCTCTTGAATAGCTAGGATTACAGGAATGAACCTGTAATAAAGCTCTAAGAAATTCAGGCAAAACATTGGCAGAGCCATTAGCCAGGATTCTAACCCAGAGATCATCGTCACCACCCTGCTGAATACCATTGGGCGCGCTCCCCCCATGATGTAATGTCTAAATTTCCTTCTCTGGCCTTTCTTCTCAGCAAAATGAGAGACTTAGGAATTCAGTCAGCATCCACTGAGCATATTTTTCAGGCCAGGCATGGTAGCTCTCTCCAGGTAACATGAAGATGGGGACAGGGCAGGAGGGCCTGGTACACCAGGGAGCTAACATGGACAAGCTGACCATGTAGGTATGCTGCAGCCAGTGCAGAGGCTGGGAACACCAGCAAATCTCCAAGCTCTCTCTAGCTTCAAATTTCATCCTAGACTAGGGGAGGGACAAACAGGATAGGTGTATTTGGGAAGTTCTATGGTTATAGGGGTTCATGTGTTGGCTGTGGCTTAGGGCACTCTGTTACTTTCTAGCTTTGTGACTTGGGGCCAGTAACCAACCTATCAGAACCTCAAGAGTTGTATCTGTAAATAAGGGTAGTAATAGACCCTTTGTCAAGGTTTTTGTGAGTATTGAATGGCATGTAGTAGGGAAAGCTTTTAGCTTAGTGTAAGGTCCACTCCTGGATGGCGAGCAGACTCCACCCTCCTCTCAGTAAAGTCTCCACCCAGTTACCTGTGTTACCTAGGCAACTGGCACACCTGGAAGAGGTCACATCTGCATCCGCTGAGGTCACATCTGAATTTGATGTGGCCACACCTCTCTCCGCCCATACCCTACTTAAGGCCTAGCCCAGGCCCAGACGCTCTTTTTTCTAGCTCTTTTCTGGTGCCACCCAGATTGATGAATAAACCTACCCCTTACCTGAATACCACGTGTGTGGTGCTGTTCTTACTCAGCTACCTCTTTTTAAAAACCTAACACTTAGCACATGATATTTAGTAAGCCATGATGGAATTCTCCCTTCCTTCCTCCCTTCTTTCCTCCCTCCCTGCTGATCTCTCTTCCTTCCCTTTCCTATTCTGTCTCTCTTTTCTTCCTCTCTCCTTACCCAATTTGTTTACTGTATTTGAGATATTAAAAAAAAAAAAAAGGGCTGGGAAGGTGGCTCAGTGGTAGAGCGCTTGCCTTGCATGCCTGAGGCCCTGGGTTCGATTCCTCAGCACCACCTAAGCAAAAAGAAAAAAGCCTGAAGTGTGCTGTGGCTCAAGTGGTAGAGCACTAGCCTTGAGTTAAAGAGCTGAGGGACAGCGCCCAGGCCCAGAGTTCAGGCCCCACGACCGGACCCAAAAACAAATAAAAACAAAAAAATAAACAACAACAACAACTTTCCAAGAGATCTGAGGATCATGGTTCAGTGCCAGCCAGGGCAGGAAAATCCCATGAGACTCTAATCTCCAATTAACCACCAGAAAACCAAAAGTAGCACTGTGACTCAAAGTGGTAGAGCTATAGCTTTGAACAAAAGAGCTCAGGAACAGCACCCAAGCCCTGAGTTCAAGCCCCACAACCAGCCAACCAACCAACCAACCAAAACTTTCTGGAGCAGAAGCAAGAATTCTCTATCAGACCTATTATATTTGCCTCACCTCAGAAGGAAATGAGGTAGACAGCCCAAAGCCTAGTTCTTCCCAAGGGCACAGGGGGAAGTTTGAGATCAGAAAGAAGTTAATGGTTCTAAAATATAAAGAGAAATTTGTACAATGAAGAAATGCCCAGTTAAAAGTCTATAGAATGTGACATTGTATTAACTTCATTAGTCATGAAATTTAGTGTTTTCTTTATATTTAAATACAATTTGTAGGTTGGATTTTCTGAATTTGCAAGAGTCTTCTGATATGCCCAGAAATTACTGACAAATGTATAACCAGTTGTAAATTTTTTAATTTTTTTAATTTTAAATTTTTTGTTTATTGTGGGGCTTGAACTCTGGGCCTGGGCGCTGTCCTTCAGCTCTTCAGCACAAAGTTAGCGCTCTACCACTTGAGCGACAGTGCCACTTCTGGCTTTGTCTGCTTATGTGGTGCTGAGGAATTGAACTCAGGGCCTCATGCATGCGAGGCAAGCACTCTACCATTGAGCCACCTTCTTAGCCCCCACTGATTGTAAATTAAGTGAACTACATGCCAGTGGTATGTTTAGCCACATTCAACAGCAACATTATAAGAGGCCCTTTCATATAAAAGATAGAGGAAGCAGTATTGAGATTTGAATTCAGGACTCTGTGCTTACTCAGCTTGCTTGTTTGGCTGGCACTTGAGTCATGCCTCCCATCGAACTTTTTGCTGATTATTTTGGAGATATAGTCTCATGGATTTTTTTTCTGCCCAGATTAGCCTTGAACCTTGATCCTCCAGCTCTTAGCCTCCTGCTAGCTAATATTATAGGTGTGAGCCCTTGGTTTTGGTCCTTTCAAAACATTTTAAATTAAAATTGTAAATATGGACTATTTGAAAAGTTTTTTGGGGGGAGGAGATTGGGGCTGATCCCAGTGCTTGAATGCAGGGCCCAAGGTACTATTCTTGAGTTTTTTTTGCTCAAGACTAGTATTCTACCTCTTGAGCCACAGCTCCACTTCTGCAGGATTTTTGGTAATTAATTAGAGACAAGAGTCTCATGGACTTTCCTGCCCAGGCTGACTTTGAACCATGATCCTTAGATCTCAGCCTCATGAGTATTATGGGAGCCCAGATTAGAAGTGTTTTATATAATGTAAGGCCTCTTTAAAGCTCAGGAAAGTCTTTTAAATGCCCAGTCCTGGGTTTGAAAGCCAGTAACTCAATTTTTGGTTCTTTTCCTTTAAAAATTTTTCCTGTTGTATGATAGCTGATTTTCCAGCCTATTGTAAGAGAACTAATATTTAGAATTTGAAAGAACTTTTGAAAATATTCACAATGTAATTTTTAAACAAATTGTAGTATGTAAACTATATATCAGTTTGATCTCAAGTAGTTTAAAGAAGTCACATGTGCATTAAAAAAGACTAGAAAGAATTATCCTAAAATGCTAAGAGAGTCTCTAAGTAGAACAGGATACATAATTATCTTTTTATTTTTACTTTTTTTTTATAGTTTTCAGACTTTGCAAATTTTCTACAATGAAAATGCATTACAATCAGAAAAACAATTTTGGGTAGTTCAAGAATTTTTTTTCCCTTACTACAAAAGTAATTTATGCTCATTATAGAAAAATCACAAAATACATACAAGCATAAGGAAGGAAAAGAATCATGCAGCCTCCACCCACCCAGACACAAGCCATAGTCCTTCCAGACCGTTTTCTGCATACACAAACATTTATATTTTTATCACAAAACAGGATCATTCTGTACATAGTACTGTTCTGAAACCTGCTTCTTCCCCTCACATTGTATATTGAGAGCTAAAAAAAAAATGTCAACAGCACATTGCCACAGGATGATTTTAATGGCAGCATATCACCATATTTTGAGGATAAATCACTATTGACTTAACATCTAATAGTAGATATTTATGTGGCTTCCAGATTCTCTATTACAAGTAATGCCATCATGAAAAGCATCGAAGAATTTTTCATTTTTAACCAGGAAATCGTGAAAGAGCATTATCCAAATGATGGTGTGTTTGAGCTGGGCATCTAGTGACTCATGCCTATCATCCTACCTACTCAGGAAACTAAGATCTGAAGATCATGGTTCAAAGCCAGCCTGGGTAGAAAAGTCCTGGAGATTCTCCAGTTAACCACCAAAAAGTCAAAAGTAGAGGTGTGGTAGAGTAAACAAGCTCAGGTTTGGTATCCAGACCTGAGTTCAAGTCTCAGGACTGTCATAAAACACACAAAAAAAACCAATGAGTCTGATCAACCGCTATGTTCCTGTGAACAGCTCAGCACACTGGACACTGTCCACAGATGCTTGGTGAACAGTTATGTGGAAGAGACAAATCTGAGGTAGGATTGGCAGGGAAGTGGAAGGACAGAGGTGTTTCTGAGTTGGAAAGGCAGCGTGTGGGCGTGAGGAGCAGAAGGGCAGGTTTGAGGGGTTGACTGGCTGGAGGAACAGCAGGAGGGGCAGTGTGTACAAGGCTGGTCCTTTGTGACATTGAGAGGCTACCGTGCTCTGACTCCACTGATCTCCTGTAGGACCTGGGGAAAGTCAGTTCTGGGTGCCTGTGTGAGAATTGCGTGGTGCTTCTTGGGATTTCCAGAGCAAAACTAACAGGTTTGCAAACTTCTCACATGCTAATGAAGAACCTAATTAAAACCCAGTCGTTCTTAAAGACATATGGTTTATTTAAGGTTGATCCAAGATTGATGCTTAGTGAAACAATAAATCATAAAATAAATTTGCTTTAATAATATGAATATGGAATTCTGACGGATTCAATGCCGTCCCCAGCATGTCTTCTTGTATTTTATTTGAAATGTGTTCGAATGAGATGACATAGATAGAAGCCTCCAATGCCTAAGTTGCTCTGTGAAGCCCATGACAACTTCGTGGGGCAGGGTTGCTCTTTCTACAGCAGAGAAAAGAGATTTGGAAGGCCTGATACCCAGGGAGTGTGTATGAAACTAGAAAAGTCAGGACTCCAGGTCTCCCCACTATTGGGGAGACAAAAAAAAAGCTATCTCCTAAGCTGGGTGCTAGTGGCTCTTGTCTATAATCCTAGCTATGGTACTTGGTAGGCTGAGATCTGAGGATCATGATCTGAAGCCAGCCCAGGCAACTCTGATCACCAATTAACCACCGAAAAAGCCAGAAGTGGAGCTGTGGCTTAAATGATAGAGCACTAGACTTGAGCAAAAAAAAAAAAGCTCAGAGATACCACCCAGACACTGAGTTCAAGTTCTAGTTCTAGGACTGGTGCACACCCCTCTAAATACAGCAGCTTAAAACAAGACTTTTTTTAGGCCTACACAACCTCCTCCCCCCCCCCCCCCCCCAAACCCGGCTTGAACTCAAGGCCTGAGCACTGTCCCCTAGCTTTTTTGCCCAAGGTTAATACTCTACTACTTGAGCCATAGCTCTGTATCCAGCCTTTTGCTGGTTAATTGGAGATAAGAGTCTCATGGTCTCTCCTACCCAGGCTGGTTTGAACTGTGATCCTCAGATCTCAGCTTTCTGAGTAGCTAGGATGACATGAATGAGTCATGGGCCCCAGCCCCTACACAGGTTTGGAAGGCTGACAGCCGGGCAGTAGTTAGCCAAGGCGGCAGGATGCAGAGGCTGGCTGTGTTGTGATCTGAGAGTTCCTTTCCAGTGGCTTCCTTTGCATGAACAAGAGTTAATGAGGGTGGGAGAGAGACAGAGAATAGAGAGACAGAGAGAGAGAAAAGAGACAAAGACAGACACATATATGTATGCACATACATAAGGCAATTGTGATGAAAATCAGATTAATCTTATTAGTAAGAGTCCATCGATTTTGCTGGATTCTTCTGGTTAGCAGTGGCTCTGAGAGACCTCTGGAGGCTGAGCTGGGCAGGAGGCAGGGGGCCTTGGGGACAGTGTTCAGACAGTTCCCAAGGCGCTCTTTCTGGGGAATCATCCTCATGGTCTCAGTTCCATCTCTGCAGCCCCTTCCCTTCTCCCTCCCCATCCCCCAAACAAATGTATTTTATGAACTTCATAAAGTTGTAGTGCGGCCAGTTTGGGGCGATTTATGTTGTCTGTAGACATCGGCATTGAACTACTTAGCAAACCAGGAAGTGGAAAATGGTTATAAAGGGATCCAATTACTTTCATTGCTAAAGCAGTGTTAAAATGCAACAGGAAAAAAAAAAGGACTTAATTGGTGAAAAATTAATTAGACAATTAAACTTATTTCTGCTTAAATACATTTAGGTGTAAATGGGTAATCTTGACTGGAGGTTGATTTTTAAGGTGGATCTGTTTACTTGACTGTATCCTTGAACAAATGATTCCTGTTTGAGGCTGTGAACACCTCAGGTCCTGCAAAGAAGCAAAATCTGGCTTGTTGGCAAGGTTCTTCTTCAGAAGGGGTAATTAGGGTCAGGCTGACCCAGGGGGCACAAAAGCATTTGTTCCGGAAGCCTCATCAAGAGCAAAAGTCTGTGCTGGGTGCTGGTGGCTCATGCCAGTAATCCTAGCTACTCAGGAGGCTGAGATCTGACGATCATGGTTCAAAGCTAGCCTGGGCAGAAATGGCTGTGAGACTCTTATATCCAATAAAACACTCAGAAAACTGGAAGTGTGCTGTGGCCCAAGTGGTAGAATGCTCACCTTGAGCTGAAGAGCTGAGGGACAGTACCCAGGCCCAGAGTTCAAGCCCCATGGCCCACACAAAAAAAAGCAGGGTGGGGCGTGGGGGGAATCTTTCTCTGTGGTGGTGGAAAGGCATAAGAAATAGAGGGAATTTTGATGTCCTTCTGCCACTTTGAGCTAATCTCTACTGTTTCCTTTTCCATCTCTAGTAGGAGATGTTGGGTGGGGATAATGTTTAATTTCATGTCATCTGTCAAAACATACAATTGTCAAATATAGGGGTTTCACTCAGGAATGATACCCGGTAAATGTTTTCCTTGTCTTAAAAAACATTCGCATGGCACTGGTGGCTCACGCCTGTAATCCTGGCTAATCAGGAGGCTGAGATCTGAGGATCATGGTTCAAAGCTAGTCCAGGCAGGAAAGTCCGTGAGACTCTTATCTCCAATTAACCACCAGAAAACTGGAAGTGGTGCTGTGGCTCAAGTGGTAGAGCACTAGCCTTGAGCTGAAGAGCTCAGATACATTGCCCAGACCCAGTGTTCAAGCCCCGTGACTGAAATTTTTTTTTCCATGCCAGATCTGTTTGCTAGAATCAGTTTGATAGAGAGAGAGAGAGAGAGAGAGAGAGAGAGAGAGAGAGAGAGTGTGTGTATCTGTACTAGGGCTCGAACTCAAGGCCTCATACTTTTACTCAGCTTTAATATTCAAGGCTGATGCTGTACCACTTGAGCCATGCCTCCAGTCTAAACTTTCTTTTTACTAGTTCATTGGAGATGGAGTCTTGTAGGCTTTTGTGCCCCAGTTAGCTTCAAACCTCAGTCCTATAGATCTCAGCCTTCTATAGAACTAAGAAGACAGACATGAGCCACCAGTGCCTAGCATGACAGACGGTATTTTCCATGCTGGCTAAATATTACAGGTTGAATGTGTTCACTTGTGTGTGCTGTCTTTAAACCCTGTTCAAGAACAGAGAAAGTGGACAAGGGTCAGCTATGGACTGAGCATCGAAAGGATAGAAACTTCCGGGCTAGAGGAGGAAGATCATGGCTGGAAGTCAGCAACTTGCCTTTCCCAAAATCCTACTTGAAAAGGTGTCCTGCTCTCCTTTTTTTTTTCTTTTATTTTTGTGCTGGTCCTGGTGCTTGAATTCAGGGCCTGGGCACTGTTCCTAAGCTTCATTTTGCTCAAAGCTAGTGCTCTGCCACTTGAACCACAGCTCTATTTTGGATTTTTTTTGGTAGTTTGTTAGGAGACAAGGGTCACATGGACTTTCCTGACCAGGCTGGTTTTGAACCATGATGCTTAGATCTCAGCCTCTTAAGTAACTAGGATTGCAGGTGTGAGTCACCAGCGTGTGACTAACAAGGAATATTTTAAAAAGCATAATGCTTAGTGCAGAGGAGGGTATGAAACAATCTTGTTCATTGCTAATAAAGTTATTTCTCAAACAGTTTTAGAACACAGTGTAAGGATGCATATCAAAAACTAAAATATTGGGCCAGACACTAGTGGGTCATGTCTATAATCTTAGCTACTCAGGAGGCTGAGATCTCCGGCTCAATGTTCAAAGCTAGCTTAGGCAGGAAAGTCCTAAAAAGAACAAAAATATTTTCAGCCTTTGACCCAGAAGTATCATTTGTGAAAAAAAACTTAGAAAATAATGCCATCTATTTAAAAAATTATCAGACTTTTGTAAAAGCTTATTTGTTACAACATCATCATCAATAACAGCATTGTCATCTCTGTGTGTGTGTGTGTGTGTGTGTGTGTGTATTCTGGGGCTTAAACTCAGGGTCTGGCTATTGTCCTTGAACTTTTTTTGTTCAAGGCTGGTGCTCTATCACTTTGAGTTAAAGCGCCACTTCTCTTTTTGGGGCTCAGTTGGAGCTAAGAGTCTTTCCTTCCCAGCCTGGCTTTGAACTGCGATCCTCAGATCTCAGCCTCCTGATTAACTAGGATTACAGGTGTGAGCCACCAGTGCCAGGCTGTGGTCTTTTTGTAGTGCTGGTGACCCAGCGTGCAAGCTAGGCAAGTGCTCTGCCACTGGGGCCCACTCAGCCTCCCATCATTAGTTGATACAGAAGAACTAGAGATCATGGATGGTATGGCAAGAAAAGTAATCTATGACCCTGGATGCCGGCTCTGCAGCTTCTAGAAAGGATGTTTGCTCATAAAAGATGACATAAATACACTCTAGTGTCAGTAATGATTACTTCCAATGGGAGGGATTATGGATGATTTTAATTTTCTCTCCCTTCTTTGTAATTTCCTATATTTTCCAAACTTTCTACCATAAATTACTATAATAATTAGCTAAGAAAGCTACTTGAGAGTGATGTGGAGAATAAGTTGGTGGTAAAAGTTAGGAAAAGTTCAACAAATGAAATCTCAACAGGAACACACACAAGAGCAAGGAGAAACTCAGTGAACTGTTTAGCAATCACCTCTATGTGTGACATGGGGGGAGACTGTTGATTTTGCAATTTTACAATTTCCCAGCTGTAATGGAAGAAGAATGTGAACACATACATACTACACTCTCCCTCCCTCCTTCTCTCTCCCTCTCTCTCTCTCTCTCTTAAGAAACTTTTTTTTTCTTTTTTTTGCCTGTCCTGAGGCTTAAACTCTGGGCCTGGGAGCTATCCTTGAACATCTTTTACTCAAGGCTAGACTCTACCACTTGAGCCACAGTACCACTTCTGGCTTTTTCTCAGTAGTTTATTGGAGATAAGAGTCTCACAGACTTTCCTGCTCGGGCTGGCTTTGAACTATGATTCTCAGATCTCTTCTATTGAGTGTAGGATTTAATTCACACTCCTTCCCACGCTACAGTGACTTCAGATAATATTTTTTTTTAGATGACATATAAGCGAGGTGACTCATGCCTTTAATCCTAGCTACTCAAGAAGCTGAGATCCAGAGGATCATGGGTTTGAAGCCAGCCTAGGCAAGAAAAGTCTGTGAGACCCCGCCTCTAAAATCCTTAGCAAAAATCCCAGGCTGGAGCTAGCAGAGTTAGTATGAGGCCCCGAGTTCAAATCCTAGTACCTGCAATTAAAAAAAAATTAGGTATAGGGCTGGGAAGGGGCTCAGTGGTAGAGTGCTTGCCTTGCATGCATGAGGCCCTCAGTTCAATTCCTCAGCACCACATAAGCAGAAAAAGCTGGAAGTGGCACTGTGGCTCAAGTGGTAGGGTGCTAGCCTTGATCTGAAGAGCTGAGGGACAGTGCTCAGATCCAGAGTTCAGGCCCCACGACCGACCGAAAAAAATTAGGTATAATTTCTGTAGCACAATTTTCATGCTACATAGTCATCAACCCCCAAAGACGCATGGTACTAGATACCAGCCGTTCTTCCCCGTCATCCAACCTCACTTAACTCTTCCTCATCTTGTCCCACTCTAACTACACAGGCTTTCTGCTGCTCTTTGGATTTACCAAGTTCATTTCTGCCCCAGGGCCTTAACCTTTTATCTGGAGTAAGTCTTTTCGACACATCTTTGCCTTTTTTCCACCTCTTCATCACTGAGGTTTCTATTGAGTGCCACCTGTTCAGTAAGACTTCTTCTCCTGTTCAGAAACAGCCACCACCGGCTCTTCCACCACCACAGCAAGCCTCATCCTGTCTGTGGTTTCTCCCAAGTGCTTATCACTGTCAGAAGGGTCTGTTTGCTTCTTGTTTTGAATAGAAACTCTCTGAGGGCAGCACTTGTTTTTTTTTGTTTTTTCCACCTCTATTCCCAGGCTCAGAATTCCCAGAACCCTGTCACACACTCAATAAGCCCGGATGAGTGATTATGAGAATGTGTAAGAGAAGGACTCATCCAGTCAGCAAGGGCAGAGAGAGCTTTCCTAACAAATTGGACTGATTTATTTATTTATTTTAACACAAAGAGGGGCGAACCAGGTGAGGGAAAAAGGGACAAGGAACATGCAAAGGTCCTGTGGCTCCTGTCACAAATATATTGACTATGATGATCTGAGAGAAGCCCAATGTGGGGTACAGGGGTGACCAGGGGCAGGAGCCAGGCTGTGAAGGACTTGAGAGTCTGGCAAGGCGCTGGCATCTGTCTTAACGGCAGAAGAAAGCCATGGACACAGAGCACGATGTGATGGGCTTTCCATTTAAAAAGATCTTGCAATCTAAGCATTATTGCTCATGATGATGGTAAATGCTTTTCTCTGTAGGGTATGAAAAAGTATTTTCATACTCTCCGTACCAGCCTGTTTTTCAAATTCATCAACAAAAGCTGCCTGCCGTGAAAGTACTTGAAGATAGGGTGTTTGCTTTTTTAGAAGGATTCCATTTTCTGGATTCTAAAGCATGTTATGTGGTCCGTGGTCAGAAAAAGAGCCACCCCACCCCCCTCCAGGACTGGAGCCTGAACACCGGACCTTGCTGCTGGCCAGGAAAGTGCTCTACCACTTGAGCTGTGCCCCAGTCCTCCAATCACATTTAATTGTGCATTTAACTTGTGGCCTTAATTAAGGTAACATAGCATGATCAGTCAGTCATTGAGCTTGCTCCAGAAACTTAGAGAAAAAGTATTGCCTTCCCCTCCAAGCAACACCCCATCACACCACTAGAGAGATGTGTCCTAACATTTAACATATTGTGACGATTTCTTTTTTCTTTGGTCGGTGGTGGGACTTGAACTCTGGGCTTGGGTGCTGTCCCTGCACTCTTCAGCTCAAGATGAGTGCTCTACCATTTGAGCCACAGTGCCACTTCTGGTTTTCTAGTGGTTTTATTAGAGATAAGAGTCTCATGGACTTTCCTGCCCAGGCTGGTTTTGAACCGTGATCCTCAGATCTCAGCCTCCTGAGTAGCTAGGATTACAGGTGTAAGTTGCCAGCGCCCGGCTATTGTGATGATTTCAAAGTCAACCAAAGTTATTTCTCCTTAAACAAAAACAAACAAAACAAAATGAACAAAGTGCAGCTGGGAATGATGATTCAAATTTGTAATCCTAGCTGCTTAGGAGGTAGAGATTGAAGGATCATGTTTTGAGGCCAGCCCAGGGAGAAAAGTTTGTGAGACTCCCTGTCAACCGACCAGTGGCTGGGCATAGCCGCCCCTACCTGTCTCCCCAAGCTACAGGAAAAGCACAAAGTCTGAGCAAGGTAATGTGTACCTGTCATCTCAGTGACAAAGGGAAGCTTGAATAGGGGGATCACAGTCCAGGTGGCCTGGGCATGAAGTGAGACCCTATCTTGAAAATAACCAAGGCAAAATGAGGCTGGAAAGAATGGCTTGAGGGGTAGAGGGCCTGCCTTATAAGCACAAGGTTCTGAGTTCAAATTCCATTACTGCCAAAAAAAAAAAAGTGAGTCTCAGAGCTGACTCGCCTGGCAAGGTGGGCAGGAAGTGGGTGAAGGTTGAAACTTGTTCCTGTGGGGACTAAGGGCTACGGGTCAGCTGTCCCCTGGCGAATCTGCTCCATGCTGTGTCTGTGACTGGAGAGCAGTGAACAGGAAAATCCAGTGTCTGAGCAGGAAATGTGACCCAGGGCAGGTTGGGAGTTCATGGATGGATGCGGAAATAAACGTGTGTGCACACCCAGACGCACATGGAGACAGGAGCATCAAGTCCTCCCTGAAGAAAGCCAGACATGAACCAAAGGGCTTGGCAGGAGCTTGAGGAGTCCTTCTGGAACTCTGCTAGGGGAAAGCAAGCTGAGGGATGATTCCTTGCTGATGGGTATGGAGAAGGTCAGAAAGGAGAGGCAGAGGGGACACCAGCGTCAGCACGGGGACCATCCTTGCAGCCTGCTCTTTCCTTTCGGCATTGGCAGTTGGCATGGTTGGGCTGGAGAATACAAGGCTGTGCCGAGCCAGGTGCTGGTGGCTCACACCTGTAACCCTAGCTACTGAGGAGGCTGAGGTCTGAGGATGAAGGTTCAAAGCCAACCCAGGCAAGAAGTCCCATAAGACTCTTATCTCCCACCGGAAAATTGGAAATGGTACTGTGGCTCAAAGTGAGAGAGTACTACCATTGAGCAAAAGAACTCAGGGAGAATGCTCAGGCCCCATGCTCAAGCTCAATCAGCTGTGCTTCTCCTAAGGGGTGGGGGGACCTTCTAGAAATTTCTCAGTTGTCTTGACTGTCCTCTAACAATGGCCGTGAGGGCAGCTGTGGAGATAGAAAGGATGGTGTTGGCATTGTAGACCCTTGCCTGGTGAGACCATCCTTTTTCTCTAAGTACTGAGCACCTGCTGTATGCTCGCTTCTCTGGAAGGCTGTGGCCTTTGTAGTACCAGGATGGAGGCAACTGAAGTTTTGTGAGGCCTGAGGTAGAGCAATTCAGGAGGACTCTCCTCAAGGAGATTAGACTTATGAAAGGAGGCCTCTATGTTTTCCAGGGCCACTCAACACCAGGAGATAGGTGACAGATGAGAAGTCACCAGAAAGAGATAGTGACCTTACGTGATTACTGCTGATATGCTGTGCTGGGCCTGGAGCTTGAATTCAGGGCCTAAGCACTGTCCCCGAGCTTCCCCTCCCACCCCCAAGGCTAACACTCTACTATTTGAGCCACAGCTCCGCTTCCCAGCTTTTTAGGGGTTAATTAGAGATAAGAGTCTTACAGACTTTCCAGCCCAGGCTGGCTTCAAACTGTGATCCTCAAATCTCAACCTCCTGAGTAGCTAGGCATGAGTACAGGCATGCACCTGTGGCGCCTGGAGTCTCCATAGAACTTCTGATCAACAGATACACACCCTGCACTGATGTTGTGTCACCCTCTCCTGCGGGGCTGTGTCCCGTGTGCCCTGTTCCAGGACACTCCTGGCAACATGGAGGTGCATTCAGTAGATATTGGCTGAACTAACGACTGCATTAGGTAAACAGCTCTGAGATCATAGAGCCAGTCTGCTTTGGGCAGATGCCTGAAGCGTGCTTCAGCTAACAGGTGTGGCAGCAGTTAGATGACATTGCTCTGGAAGCAGGGGATGTCGCCGAGGCTTCTGGGAGGACGGTGGCCCTCGAGGGAGAAGGCTAAGCGGATTCTCTGTATGGATCTATGAAGCAGTGGGGGGGGGGGAGGTATGGGGCGGATGGCGGTCCAGCAGGCAGCTTGGCACGCCTCCCAGCCTTCGTCAGCCTCCGTCAGCCTCCTTAC
>NW_012267341.1:1949156-1949903 GCF_000151885.1 Dipodomys ordii
TTTGAGATAACTTCTCAAAATGTTATAAAGTCCAGGCTGGCCTTGAACTTGTGATCTCCCTTTTCCACCTCCCTGGAGCTGGGATTACAGGTATGCACCACTGTACCCAACATACCCTCTCCCCACCCTTTGGAAGCCTCATGTTTTGCTTTTCTCACTCTGAGATTTTACAAAATTCCCCTGTTGTATTTTAGCATTCTTGTGATCCTATCTTTTCTATTCCAGTCTTTGATGCGTCTGGATGTATTCAGGTAAAAAGATTCCACCTACTACACATCCCTCCCTAGGTAACCCATCAAAGAATGCCCCAACTGCATTTACAGGACAGTTTGTCTTTCCTCCTATTTAATTTATTTGGATGGTACTGTGATTTGAACTCAGGGCCTTATGCTTGCAAGGCTTGTGTTCCACCACTTGAATCACACCCCAACCTTTTTCTATTTGAAATATCATGCCCTTATTGTATATTAAATTTTGGTCAGGAATTACATCTCTCTCTCTCTCTGTTGTTTTTATGGTGTTGTTTACCAAAGTTTTATACTGTGTTTTAAAAAAGGAACATTGTCTTTGGAATTTTTTTTGGCCGTGGGGTTTGAACTCTGTCCTTGAGCACTTCAGCTCAAGGCAAGTGCTCTACAACTTCAGCCACAGCGCCACTTCCGGTTTTCTGGTGGTTAATTGAAGATAAGAGTCTCATGGACTTTCCTGTCCAGGCTGGCTTTGAACTGTGATCCTGAGATCTCAGCC